>NC_091118.1:122796740-123096740 GCF_040183065.1 Periplaneta americana | reverse complement strand
GTAATATTGTGATAGTTATTTTTGAGAATTTATTACAATTTTACTGAGTGAGAAAAGAACCGGTTTTGTGCTGATGCAAAAAACCGATCTTCCTCTCGCTCAGTAACATTGTAATAAATTCTCAAAAAAAAAGTATCACAATATTACTCATATAACAATATTACCAACCTTTACCCTATACCGCTTGTCTGCAAAGGTTGGAGCCTTAACCTCTCTCTAACCTGTGAATCTCCATGCCATGTAATAGGGATAATAAAAAATAATCTTCTACAAACAAAGATTTCTTACTTTCTGGACGAACCTCATAAATATCTGATACACTGACCATTTATAATTTGTCATGGTACCTATATATGCCATCGCAGATATTTTATCTAGTACGTTACATTTCCGTATATCACATATGAAATCGGCTTCGCTAGCAGCTAGTAGACATGACAGGCATGTCACATAATTTATTAAGAACATCTTTGGGTATAATCATGTAGTCGCTGCATGACAAATAGCCCGTCCTAACCTGTCTGAATTTTAATAGGCACCCACATGCTCTCTGGAACGAGTCTATATTAGGCACGGCTCCTTGTAATCACAGATTCAACATAACAAAATTACTTTTTATCCATAATTGTTTTTCTTTTCTTTACTACCATTTCACTTTCGCTCCCCTCCCTATACATTCCCCCTCTCTACCTGCAGCCTTTCATTTACGTAAGGAATATTATGTAGTTGCTAGTTAACGTCCTGGGCAACAGTGAACTAAGGCTCAACACTTCAAAAGTTGAGAATGTTACGCACACAACAATTCACAGTTACAAGCTAGTTCTTCAATTTACGAAGCTTTCAGCCAATTTCTAAAGGCGCACCGCTAGCCGAACATCGGAAAATCTCGGTTCAGATCGTGGTGAATGCAAATAGACTTTGCGGTAGATGAAGGTGGTTTTTGGGCAGATAATCGCATATTCCTGCTTCCCTTTCCAGAAATCAGTCAATTCCTCATTAATCGTCAAAATGTTCGTGCGCTGTTGATCCCCACCACTGATGGTGCACTATTAAAATGTCTCAAATGGTAAACTAATAAAATGATCTATAATATCAAAGCATTATTCACTGGTTCAATAATTCTAATGCAAAACATATGGATTAAAAACTAACTAAAACACCTCCAGTAAAAATAAACACGCATTGAAACAGTAATAAAGTCAACCTCATGACAGGCCTCAGAGGTTGGCGAGAGGTTAAGGGTCCTACCTTTATAGACATTCGGCATTTAATGGCAGTAAGGATGTCAGTCCCTAGAAATGTTCCTGGTACTTATTTCTGTTAGAGGTTGAGTAGACTCCAAGGCCATAGTGCGGCTCAAAGTATTAGATGAATGGAAAATCCATGATCCCTTCGGGAATCGAACCCGGGACCTTCCGGTTTGCAGAGTTACGCGTTAATATATTTATTAAGTATTTTAGGCTTCTTCCTATCCCATAAAATTCTGACAGTTAAAAATATAGATAAGCTGCTTCTTCAAGGATTGAGTCTCTTAGTTCGTTCCTTAATCAGTTAGAAGAGAATATGGACCAGCTTTAGGCATTCTCGTATAATGGAACTCCTTATCATGTGGTTAGTCTAGCACCAGGCCGCCGCTTAAAGCAACGAAACAAAGAGAACACGCCCAATTCAACTGGGAAAAATCTGAAGTTACAATTGAAGGTTTCAGGGCCATAATGGGCCAAGCGCCATATTTTGAAAATAGAAAAAGCTAGGGCTAAAAGTAAGTGAATACCATATTTTAATAAAACATATAGCAAGTAATATAAAGTATGCAAATTGAAACTAAACAATATGTGAATCTTCATTAAACTGTGGTATTCACTTAGCTTTAACACTTGGTTTCTACGTTTTTAATGAATGGCGCTTGGCCCACTATGGCTCTGAATCCTTCAATTCCTGTATGCAATAGAATCGAACACAGGTTCGCTAAATTTATAGCTAGAAATTCTAATAGAGAAGGATTATAGAAACAGTATTTCAAGAAAACAATTACATAATGCAACACGAAACAAACAATTTAATAAGATTAATTCATATGAAGGGTAAATTTGTTTCGGAAAATCTCGCAAGCTACACTGAGAACAGAACATCCTAACATTTAAGGATTCATGATAAATGGTGTGCTTACCTTATTAAACCCGAAAATTGACAATTTTATATAACGACAAAGAAGTGAAATAATGTAGCCTGCTAGAAAAGAATCCTATAAAAACAAAGCCATATGTGTTGCTAACTGCTTCACTCTATGGAAAACAATTTTTTTACACACTTTGACACAAGTTCATTTTAATTAAGCTTATTGTGCTGATAATGAAACTGAATCATATGAACAAACACAAAAATTTACAAATCTACGCAGTAAAATTATGACAAGGAAAACAATTCTTGCTCAGTACTACGTGTAGAAACATTAAATTCTGTAAACACTTAATTGAATGTTTTGTGTTTTAATTATTAATTTTCTTACAATACCTGTGGTATAATAGAATAATAAGTTCCTTATGTTAGTTCACTTACATCTGTAGCCATTAACTATAGCGAGACAAAGGGCATACCGCACTCCCGGTAACATAGTGTCGTAACTCGAAAATTGTGATTTGTTAAGATATGCTATTTCCTAGCAAAATACTGCTGTAAAATATTTTAATAAATAGGTAACAAAACGTTTGATAAACTACTATTTTATTATTAGAATTCCATACTTCCAACTAGTAAAACTACGAAAATAATAGGGTCTATGTGATTTTCGACATACGACAGTATTTTACTGGGAGTGTGATATTGCCTTATTCTTCGATTGCCTGTGATTCAATGTAACGAATGCATTGACATGAGATGACGCTAATAAATCACATTGTTATTTTGAAACTCGTGTATCTCGTTAAATATCAGTTCTATCAAAATTTTGCATAGAATAAAACTTATTGGACATTATTTTTAAAGAAACTTTTGTCATGTAATATTTTTCATGAAAATCAATAATAAGTGAGATATTTCGATTTATTTAATTCAGGTCCGCTTATAACTCCCTTTTAAATAAAGTATTTTGAATGTCATATAGCCTAAAATGTAAATTAGAACACCTTAATTTATATTTCAATTATCATATAAATCGGTTCAACGGTTATCGCGTGAAAAGGTAACAAACATCCAAACAGACAGACAGATATGAAGAGTCCACTGCAAGAATGATGGATGTCATTTGGAATACATTTTGCAGGAGAAGCAATTGAAAGTTTGAAATGCTTAGCGCTCAAAGCTTAACTGTGATTTTCCGATCATTACTGGACAATGACTATCAGTGTTAATGCCATATAACTCTCTATGTACATGCTTTATGTCTTAAGCTATGCATTGACAGTCTTGGTTCACTTTCGACAAGAAAGTGACATCCATCATTCTTGCAGTGGACTCTTCATATACAAACAAAAATGTCAAAAATGCGATTTTTGGTCTCGGAATTGTTAATTATACATGTTGACACCAAATATTTTTGAAAAAGCGAAAATTACCAGAGAAATTTTGGTTACAGATTTATTATTAGATAGTAGTACTAGCAGCAGCAGTAGCAATAGCAGTAGTAGCCAAATTTCTGAAACTGTGGGTTTAGTGTCTTTCATATTCGAACCTCTCAGTGGTGCAATAAAATTTGGTAATTTTCTACCAGATTTTTATCCTTTGTGGATTGTCACATACACTACATTCATAACGGAATATGAATCACTACATGTTATGAATGAACAGAATGAATCCATTAAGTCCATATGTTGAAGATGCACTTACTGCCAAACATTTGTGTTCAGTCCTAGCGAAATGAGGTAAGTGCGTAGGATCGAGGACAACCAGACATTATACTTTATAATGTTTTTACGTTGTTTTGCATTGATATCTGAACAGTTTTGTCTTACAAGCCTATATTTTTGGCTTAGAAATGTATAATGATACTACAAGTTTTGAATTTTTGTTATCGTACTGATGTTCTTTTTATGTCAATAATAATTGCGCATGAATTTCTAAATGTAAACTGCTATACTTAGCTTATTTTCATGTACATGAAAATGTTACAAATGTCTGACTGATATAGTCTAAGCCAAAAATTTCTGTGTGGAAAAGCTGAAAAATTCCAGTGTCAGGATAATGAAACGGTGAACAAATTTCAAACAAGATTTATGTACACAGCAACGAGTATCAGCAAACAAAAGCAGGCGGTGATGAGAGGGAAGACAAGCGTTGAGGGATTATTATCAACACTCCCTAAAGAAGGTTATAAATAAAGTGTATGTACAAGCTAGCTGCTGCTACAAGCTCATTTTCAGTGCTGATTAATTTAAAGTTCAACATCGGTTTGCTGAGACAGTAATTTAAGGCAAGTACGAAGTGTAGTAATTCAGACAAAAGCAACAGTCTGTTTTAATGAGATACTGGCCTTTAAGTCACAGCAGACTCCGTGGCAGTAAATGCGTTGTTACGGTCAGCAAAAAATAAATTGAAAGAAGATAATGTTTCATGTCTGTGTCGCAACCGTAATACAAGCCATCGGAAATCTAAATCAAAACATTAAACTAATTGTAGGGATCTGTTTTATTAAAAGTGTGATAATAACGTATATTTTAGTAAGAAAATCTATCAGGCTAAGACCCTTGATATAAGTAGAAAATTGTAACCTATGAATACATGCTAGAGAGATTGGTTTCACTAATTCATTATGCAATTTTGTATGATCAGAGGATTCACACTAACGCAAAACCGATAAAAATCATGAATATAGCAAAGTATTATGTAGACATAATTATATTCCTCATAAATGAAATATACGTGTCTTATAAACTGCTTTCGAAAAAGGAAGACAAAGATATTATTAGGAACTGTTTATATCCTTCGGAAATAAAAGATATGTGGCCTATTATGAACTGTTCATATCCTTCGAATTACTAGGAACTGCGTATATTCTTCGAAAATGAAAGATATGTATTATTAGAAACCAAAAGAACTTAAATCCTTCGAATATGAAGGACAAGTATTATTAAGAACTGCTTACATCCTTCGGAAATGAAAGGCATGTATTGTTAGGAACCGTTTATATCCTTTGTAAATGAAAGGCATGTATTGTTAGGAACTGTTTATATCCTTTGTAAATGAAAGGCATGTATTATTAGGAACCGCTGATATCCTTTGTAAATGAAAGGCATATATTGTTAGGAACCGTTTATATCCTTTGTAAATGAAAGGCATGTATTATTAGGAACCGTTGATATCCTTTGTAAATGAAAGGCATGTATTGTTAGGAACCGTTTATATCCTTTGTAAATGAAAGGCATGTATTGTTAGGAACCGTTGATATCTTTTGTAAATGAAAGGCATGTATTGTTAGGAACCGTTTATATCCTTTGTAAATGAAAGGCATGTATTGTTAGGAACAGTTGACATACTTTGTTAATGAAAGGCATGTATTGTTAGGAACCGTTTATATCCTTTGTAAATGAAAGGCATGTATTGTTAGAAACCGTTTATATCCTTTGTAAATGAAAGGCATGTATTATTATGAACCGTTTATATCCTTTGTAAGTGAAAGGTATGTATTGTTAGGGACCGTTTATATCCCTTGTAAATGAAAGGTATGCATTATTAGAAACTAGAAGTAAAGTCTTCCGGAAATGAAGAACATATTGTACTGTTTGTAACTGCTTGTAGCCTATACGGAAATGGCAAAATGGACTGCTGTATTACGAGTAGTAATGGCTTATTACTCTTCGGAAATTAAGACGCACAGCGTACTCCATAACATAACAGCTTCAAATCACTTATTTCATTAACTTCTACACTTCAATACTGCGTCGCAAGTACATCGCCGGTTCTTTGTTTTCCTTAAACTTGAGTCGGCCGACTGTTAATAAATTATGAGAATTCCTGCAATACAGAGTGCCAAGTGATATATGCTGAAGAACTAACAAGTGGCACAGCACAGTTCACTGAGCAAAATATATAATTCTAATTGTAATGGTTTGCCCATTAAATTGCTTCTGAAGTGCCATGGTTTTGTAAAAGCGAATAAAAGTGTAGAGTTGAGGAACTCACCAGAGCAAGCTCACGGGGCAGAAATCAATGTCCAACGGTACCGGAAGCACTAAACAGCTGACATCACAACTTGAAAGTAAATCATAATTAAATGAATGACCGGGACTGGTTGGTGGATTTTCTGTTCACGAATTTTGTGATATTCATTCAATTTATAGTGAAGCGAGGTAGCAGCGATCGAAAAATGCTTTCCGCAGTGTCAGCTTGTATTCTGCATGTTCATTTTTTGCTATTTTGCATAGGTTAAAACTAAGAGGTATTTCTTGAGAAGCGGCTGCTATCCATTCTACATAGGCCTACATGATATTTTATTACGACTATTACACTCTTACTACGTCATACTACTTCTGACCAATAAAACGGTACGAAAGGACGTATTTCAACCAATCATGGCTGCTTATCGCACAATTTTATCACGTCCCTAGCATTTGTTTAATTTTATCGCGTCCCTAGCATTTGTTTCTTTGTTTGCCAACATTTGAAACTGCGCTGGTCTGGACGTCAAAAAAATATATAAAATTACAAACAACTCCAGTCGATGCACAGCAGTTTCAAATATGACTCGCATTGGCATTCAAGAACAAGAATTAATAAAAATCACTGATCATACCTATGCATCTTCTGAAATCCGATTTACAAATAAATGAAGAGCACCATTCGGAAATCCTGAATAAGTTGAATACACCATGTAGGCCTAAATCAACGAGTTTCACTTCTATTAGGCACACGCCCAATATAACATCAATTGAACCACCAACCACATTCAAATTTGAAAATTGTACATTCAATAATTATTCCTTTTAAAATTATTCATTCGGAAATTCTGAATAAGTTGAATACACCATGTAGGCCTAAATCAACGAGTTCCACTTCTATTACGCACACGTCCAATATAACATCAATTGAACCACCAACCACATTCAAATTTGAAAATTGTACATTCAATAATTATTCCTTTTAAAATTATTCATGTTTATTTTTTATGTCATCGTCGTTAATTAAAACTTTTCTAACATTTGTGTATATTAGTTAGGTTATGTTATAGTTTCTGCTCTGAGAGGATAAAAAGAACTTCTGCTATATGATATTATGGATAGTCACGTATCAGAGATTGTTTAATATTAAGATTTATTGAATAGTAAACATTACAGTGTCTGTATAAAGACACTACTGCCATCTAGCATGCATCTAGCGTAATATTTGTAATGTTGAGATGGTACAATAATACATTTGAAGACAGTTGTATTTTCGTAAGTCAATTAATATTTTATTGTATTGGAGTACTTCGTTACTTCTAATCTTTATATACTTTCTTCTAATCGTGTAATAGTCAATTAAATCCCACTCGAGTTTTGATTTTCTCTAGATAAATCAAAACGTCTAGTGAGATTACTGTTGATAAAATTTAAGTGCGAGATAGAGAAAAGCCTCATTCAACTTAAACTATTAAAATTCTATTCTATAATGTTAGGTGATTATTGTATAAATCTACACCAGCGAAGCTCATCTCGCCTACACTTGTGGATCATCAAGAGCGCACGTGGACTGTGTAGGCCTACTTCTTTCCTTCACGGCGCGAGTATGAAGTGTTGCAGTGGCGATCTTTAATTTTACATTAAGAAAAGTACAAATATTTGTTGCCCTTTTTCAGCGTTATTTTATTTACTTTATTATATCAACGTTTCCTATTATTTTCACTTTCCAGTAGAGCAACAAAAAAAAAAAAAGAACAATCAGTTTTGAAGTTACGGCGCTTAAAACAAGTGTCAATCTGAATTCGTTATTTTCCTCCTTGAATTCAAGTTATCAAGTGACGTTCATACTCTTAAACTTATTTCAAGTGTCTTTTCAAGTTTGGTAAAATGTAGAAAGGGGTTCAATTGGTTGAAACATAAATTCAAACTGATAGTTGACTTGAACTCAACTTGAAACACAGTTCACACTTTTCAATTTCGTCAAACCAAGTCACTTAATTCAAGCTATTGAAAAGAGTGAACAAGGCTTTAAAGGTGTTCGGAGCTTTACTGTGGTTATTATTTATCTGTTTAAATTCCATCGCGCTTGCAAGTTTGCAACAAAAGTGGGCCTAATGTCAATATTTGGGAGTACTTATAGTTGGCGTAGGACTACAGGTTTTTCACAAAATAATTTCAACAAATGTACCGAAGACCATATTGGATAAATTCTCACATAGAATCCAATATGAGGATAGTTTCCAGTGCCGACCACACTATCTCATTCTCGTGTGGCAAGGTCATGAAAGCCTGGAGCTGTACCTCCATGCCACCCATATGACTTCATAGCGTATGAAGAGAATACATTATTTGTGAAAAACAAAATCATATCTGTAATAAATTTATAGGCCTACAGGGACATCATTTTATTTTTACTAACATTTCTAATATTAACCTGGCTATACAGTACCTTTGCATTAACGATTGAGAACCGGAAACACCGTTTGCTACCTCCTTCCACGTGATGTCGTGATTAACTGTCTTTTCACAAACTTTATATAACAAAATTCTTCCATCGATTGAAAACACATGGGCACCAAATTCACTAACGTAAGGATGAAGTTTACTTTTCAATGGTTTACTGAATTTAGGCATTCTAGCTAACCGATCTTATACCTTCTGTTCGATGATACTGGCGTAAAATACAAACAAATCACTTTACTAGGTATAGGGGGGAAGAAAAGTAGTTCATCCATTTACGTAAAGTAGGAAATATCGTGATTTTGAGTTTGATAATTTTCATTAGGTTTTTCTTTAATCAAAATACACTATTGTATTAACAATAAGTGTTTTTATAGTACTTGAGTGCGTTATTGTCGAGTGTATAAAAATTGAAGTTAAAATAAAATGATGTCCATGAATATTTTAGAGCTAATTTTGTATGTTAAAGATAAATTCGGAAGATTAACATTAAGAAATGATATTCATTCCTATGACACAAGACAAGGAAATGATTTTAATATAATATGTAGACTTGCTAAATCCCAAAAAAAGTTTGCTAAATGTCACTGAAGGTTGCAAATAAATTTCCAGCTCATATTTTCTATTTAAGCAGAGCTGGTTTCAAATTTTACACCTCTAGTTGGTTAATTTTAAATCCGTTTTATAATCTTGACGAATTTTTTGATTGTACAATCTCTTTGTAATTGTTACACTTTAACTGACCTTGTCTATACTTTTTGATTTTAGATATGTAATTAAAACTAATAAACTAAAAAAGTCATTGCCCCTTTCATTCCTACATTTATGCGGAGGATATTTGAAGGAAAATTAAATAAATAAGACCGCTAATAGAACTTCAGAGAGACAAATAAATTTCTGTGTATATGGCTTAATGCACGTGGCTTCTTGCTTCTGTTACCTCTTCTATGAAACTTGAGTGCAGAGGCTAGGACGGACGACCTTGCCGATGGGCGGAAAAAGCGAGATAAATCACTCTTGCAGTGCGCAATTGCGTCTGCTCATGTTCCAACATTTTCCACATGTAGGCAGGTTGGTGGGCTTGCCCCACATGACGTAACGAAGGTCATGGACATAGCAAAGACTTCCATTAAAAGTTTAAGGACATTTCCAGCCTATTACTCAGGCTACATTGCCAATTTATCAACGTAATGTGTATGTTTCAATACACTCACACTCGAAGCGCCACCTGCTACAAGGATGGATGGCTCCTCACTCATTTTTCTAGCTTTATCCCGAGGGAAATGATCTCAAAGTACTTCCAGTAGGATATGGAACTGTACGTCCCGGCAGTAACTGAGGGGCGTTCGAGTTTCGATAAAGGTTCGATCAATTATTCTGTATAACACACCAAAAAGGAAAGAATGATTTATTCATACCACATGATGATGATGATAATAATAATAATAATAATAATAATAATAATAATAATAATAATAATAATTTTAAAACATATCGATAACTGCGAGTGTCAAACACTGAGAATTTAATATTGAAAAGTCACTAAATTTTAACTTTTTTAATAATACGTTTTCTATATTAAATATATGAAATGGAGACAAAATTCTTATAGTATGGATTATAGCCATTAAAGGTGAGGTGTGGAATAAAAACAGTAGCATTTTTAGTCTACTGATATCGGTACACTGTGCTACCTTAAAATTTTTACATGAGTGAGAAATTACCGACAAAAAGTATAAAGAAATTTCATAATTGTTCCTTTCCTTACTGTAACTTTTAAAGTTATTTTTAAATACCTATATTTATTTATAATTTACATAATTTTACTTCCTAGTTTTGAGCTCTCGTAAGATAGATTGCAGTCAACGTAACTGACGATCACGTCCTGAAATATTTATTTTCAATTACTACATTAGGTTTGCTTTTATAGAATGAAGTAGTAAACAGTACTTACTTACTTATTGGCTTTTAAGGAACCCGGAGGTTCATTGCCGCCCTCACATAAGCCCGCCATTGGTCCCTATCCTGAGCAAGATTAATCCAGTCTCTACCATCATATCCCACCTCCCTCAAATCCATTTCAATATTATCTTTCCATCTACGTCTTGGCCTCCCCAAAGGTCTTTTTCCCTCCGACCTCCCAACTAACACTCTATATGCATTTCTGGATTCGCCCACACGTGCTACATGCCCTGCCCATCTCAAACTTCTGGATTTAATGTTCCAAATTATGTCAGGTGAAGGATACAATGCGTGCAGCGTAGTAAACAGTAGCAAATATAAATAGCTACAATATTGAGACAAAACGGAAGATAATCATTCGTATGAGAATATTTATAAATATTACAAATTAAACGTTCTGTTAAATCTACTAAGAACTGAATAGAATAATAAAAACTGAAAATATTAACTGAGCCACAAGAAAATGAAGATTCAATTCTTGAAGTCTATTTATTGATTTTGAAGATTAGAATATTGTGATTACCTGTAGTCAAGAATTTTTCAAAAGTCTATAGTGCACGTACATGTTTAAGTGAACTAATCTAGTTATTCCTGGTCAAGTTTAATAATAATTAATGAGATTTCCCCGACATTTCATATAAAATTACTCACTTTGACATGGATATTAATTTCCACGGTTTTAGAAGGACTATTTATATATTCCTTTGTGAAAATATGTTTAAAGAATGGATCACTGAAATCTGTCACAAAAGTGTATGTAATATCTGAACAAAATTGTATACGAAAAACAAATCTTTATATTACACACAGCTCTTCACTAAATATTTTTACGAAAAGTTCTCTTGAGGAAAAAAAAAAATTAAAAGCTGAACTTAAAGTTTTTTCACTATATGATACTCCACATGCACAACATTTCAGGAGAAAATTAAAATACGTTTTAGGCAGTGAACATGATAGTGAATCTTTTTATGAGCCTATTTAAAACACTGGACAAAGTATGTTATAACTAGAGTCCAGCGTAGATGTGAATTATGTATCACACAAGGTGGGCAACACTTTCATCAGCTACTGTATGGAGGGTGAGTATTAATATAACATAGTATGCACGTTTTAATCCTGCGAAGCGCAGTGAGTTCCTGGATTCAAGCAGCGACGGCAGCGGTGAGCGGGAAGCTGCAGCTAGTCGGCAGACAGAAATATCGGAACGTTCGCTGGGACTCACTAGGCCTATATATTTAACCTTCGAAAGGTCGTGTGTATTGTATTTCAACAGAATTAAAAATGTTTTCATCTATATCTCTCTTCAAGGATCATGTAATTGAATATAGCTATTTGTATCGACATGAACAAATGATTTCTTGTCTTTCTCTTTTTTACCTGAATATGAAGGCAGATTCGACCTCCGAAGCGTTGCATTGTTTCAGGTATTCCACGAATTGAAGAAGTTCAGAAACCCAATCCACGCCTCTTCTCATCACTACGAAATTTTGCTCGAATAAGATAATGTTAAGACAAAGGTTTGAAAAGTATGTAATATGGCCTCAATTTAACTTCCATATTTACCGCTTACACTTTACTGAGATACTACCGAACTGCAACACACTTCATTCTATCAACGAGTAAAAACAGAAAATCTGACAAAATATCACGAGAAAAACAGTCTCATTTATAATGTAACATGTCACTATCGATCATTATCAATCTAGAAATATACTGAAGCACATGTGCGTTGCGTGTAACCCACCACGTGTGTCTGGAGAACATGCACATTATGTTGTAACAAGTGTACAGCTCTGGGGTACTACAGGATGAAGTCTGTCTCTAAACGTACAGCAATAACATTACAACAAATATGGGCAATGCAGTCGAATTCGAAATTATAATTTGCAAATAAAATACGGTTCCATTTGACATCACAGCCATTACCATAGTCACTGTATTATTACGTTACCTTCCCTAACAGTATTTCACTATGGCTACAAACCCAGTGGAATAAAGTTCGATTCTTGGGAAGGAAGTGAAGATTAAAGGCTGGTTCACAATAAACCGGGAACGGAAACTACAACGAGAACAAAAACGGAAATAATGTTAAAATAAATGTATTTAAATGTGGGCATTCACAATTAACTACTGTGAATGCTCACATTTAAATACATTTATTTTAACAGTATTTCCGTTCTCGTTGTAGTTTCCGTTCTCGGTTTATTGTGAACCAGCCTTAACATCACTCCAAGCCACCGGCGTGGCTCAGTCGGTTAAGGCGCTTGCCTGCCGGTCTGAAGTTGCGTTCGGGCGCGGGTTCGATCCCCGCTTGGGTTGATTGCCTGGTTGGGTTTTTCCGAGGTTTTCCCCAACCGTAATGTGAATACAAGGTAATCTCTGGCGAATCCTCGGCCTCATCTCGCCAAATATCATCTCGCTATCACCAATCTCATCGACGCTAAATAACCTAGTAGTTGATACAGCGTCGTTAAATAACCAACTAAAATAAAAAAAAAATAAAACATCACTCCAAAAGGAATTTGTAGTGTGTATCTTGTCTTGTGTTTTCTTTGTATTGTCTCAAGAGGTAATCCTGCGCAAAGCTCACCATATGAGCATGGAATTCCGTTGTCATAAAGGGTTTCAAATTCACGCAAGTATCAAGACAGAATTGACCAAAGAGCCCAATCGTCCATGTAGATCAGTCATATCAGCATCAGCTCGCCACGAGTACGTCGCCCACGTGTAAACAGTAGAGATCGCGTGCACATGTACGCTTTCCCTCTTTCGCCGCAAGAGGGGTGGCAAGAGTGAATAAGTACACCGGTAGTACAAAACATACAATTGCTTGCTTTACAGTACCTACTGAAAGCAAGGCGATGGCGGTTGTAATTTATTTTGTTTTGGTGATGGAAAGAATTAATTAACTCTTTTTTATATTTATGCGTTTATTTATGAGAAGAGTTTTACCATTATAAAATTAAATTAAGTTAGGCATATCGGTGTGATTATGAAGACTATTAATTGACACTCAAATCGCACTAACAGTTCTAGAACATATCTGTAAGAAATTTAATGTACAGCGACATTACGATGTATATAATTCCCATGAATGCAAGAACGTCGCGGAAAATGTTAGGATGAACATGACTGATTATATATATATATATATATATATATATTTGAAAGCATAAATAGTCCAAAATTTTATTAAATCTCATTAGAACTTATATTGCTGTGGTTTTTTAAATTTAAAACGCTTTGATGGGGTTATTATTTATTTGTTTAAATTTTTCATTCTGCTCGCAAGTTTTCAACACAATTAATGTCAATATTTTGGAGTACTTATGGGTACATATAGTTTTTTACAAAGCAGTTTCAACAAATCTAGGCGAAGGCAGATTCTCACATAGAATCCATTATGAGGTTAGTTTCCAGCAGAACTGACATTGGAAGAATTATTTCTAGAGAACATTACAGAAGTTTAAGAGATAGAAACTTTCACTGATAAGGGCAAACTCGGATGTTTGTATATGTGTGTAAAAACAAAAGCAATTTGAATTATTTTTATTATATTTTGAAAAACTTGTCAATTTGTACAATTTTTGAAAAGATGTCAAGATATAGCCTACTGCACATTTATTCATAGATGGGTAGTGTCATTCACAATATAATAATATTTCTTACTGTTTGTGTTATAATGTGAAATAATGTTTATTAAGAATTATTGTCAAGTATACCTCGAAAGAAATATCATTTAACATGATTGTCAAAACAATTTTTCTAAACAAATGATCGTAGTAGCGCTAACTATGTACAACCTAGTATTAACTTTACATTACTGTAGTAACTCATCCCCTGTACAACTTACTGTACCTACATCCCTCACTGGGGGTTTCTCTTACATGACACGACGCTCCCTCAAACCAGAGCGCTCGCAAAGTACAATCTGATAGACAACAGTTCGTAACTTTGTCAGTGTGATTGACACGCCTGATGTAGGTGGTGACGATCATCAACATCTCATTACGTGGACCATGGTAATAGGTTCAATGTCTCCTACAGAGAGCAGCAAAGACGACTTGAGCCTGGTAACATGTTCGCTAGCTAGCTCGTTCGCTGCTGGGAATTGATAGCAACAAGGCATTTGTGCATAGACACATCTAGATTCAGATTAACAATGGTCAGTTTCATTGGTATAGTCGTAAAAATAACCATAGTAGAATATTGATTGTGGAGATATCTTAGTGAAAGTCCGCCGAATTAGATCTATGGTAGTGAATCTGCCTCCAGACTAGCCGACACGAATTCGATTCCCGGCGGGGTCAGAGATTTTCATGTAGAATTTCTACCTCGGGACTAGGAGAGATGGCGGTTACAACTTCTAATCATTAAATTGTGCACCAATATGCCTGGATTAAATCCCAAATCTCTCCGCAGTGCATATGAAGAGAAGGCATATGCCACTGTTGATAGTGATTCGTCCGTCGGATGGGGATGTTAAGCCTGGCAGCCCCTTAGTGCTATTCGACAGATTTAAGCTACGCGCAGGCACCGGATTTCCCCTTCTACCTTCATCACCTTCATTATAATCCTCACCCATTCACTACACTTATACATACACTCACCCTAGTACACGACATAATTCCTCACAGATACACATCATGAATACGTGGCCCGCCGAAGTGGTGTGCAATTTGAAAATGGATCACATTACTGCCATCTATCCTCAGTATGCGGAACCCGGATCACGCAAGTGAAGTGGTAGGCATTAGATACACATTATATCTTAGCGAAAAAGTTAAACGTAAAATTCTTGCGCAAATTTCGGCTTTTTTTTTTCAGTAGCTAACCAACATCCTTGACTTGTTTAATAAGTGGCTTCAAAAGGGCTCCGTCTTAAACAGTGATGAAACAATATGCAAAAAAGAATCCTCACTGAAAGCCTTAACGATATGCGAACGGGACTGATGAGAAGTCCGAAGGCAAATTTTCAAGACGGTTACCGCAGAAATTAAAGAAATAAAGAAGTAGAGAAAAAGAAAAGAATAGGAAAGGTGAAAAAGTGGAAAAAAGGGAGGAAAAGGCAAAGGGAAGGAAAAGGGGACATGGGGAACAAAGGGAAAAGATAAAGTAAAACGAAAAACAAAAGAAGAAAAGAAAAAAGAGGAAAGGGAAATAAAGAGAAAGAGAAACAAATGAAAGAAGAAACGAAGAAAGGGGGAAACAAAGGAAAGGAGAAACGAAGGAAAGGAGAAACGACGGAAGGGAGAAACGAAGGAAAAGAGAAACAAAGGAAAAGAGAAACAAAGGAAAAGAGAAACAAAGGAAAGGAGAAACAAAGGAAAGGAGAAACGAAGGAAAGGAGAAAGTAAGGAAAGGAGAAACAAAGGAAAGGTGAAACGAAGGAAACGGGAAACAAAGGAAAGGAGAAACGAAAAACGAAGGAAAGGAGAAACAAAGGATAGGAGAAACGGAGGAAAGGAGAAACAAAGGAAAAAAGAAACGAGCGAAAGAAGAAACATGTGGTAACTTAAGGGAAGAAAAGGAAGAAAGAAGTAATGGAAGTAAGGAAGATAGGAAAATGTCACAAAAGAAGAGAAACACATGTAAATATATTAAAAAGAAAAAAGTAGAAAAAGAGAACGAGGAAACTGAAAACTGGAAATAAAGTAATAAACAAAAAAGAAAGGGAATAAAGAACAAAGAGAGCTAGGAAAATTGAAAGGTTTTAAGGTTTTTTAAGGTGTCGTTCTTTGCTTTGTGCCATTTTGGATGCTCTGAAACACAACTCAGTGTTCTAGGAACGCCTCTTTGTTATTGACCGAGAACTACGAGGCAATTAAGCCATTCCATATTTCCGCTCCCTTCAATCATAAACGTGTGGACCTGTGATGTGAGTGTGAAAGCCAAACCAGTTGCTTGCAATTTGTCCTCGTAGTCATACGGTGTAAACGAAGACTTCATGCTCACCTGCAAATTTAGCACACTGCTGCTAGAACATATTGAAGCAGGTGGTTACAAACAAAATACCACACAATTAAAATACTTCCAGGTTATAATCACCGCATTCTAATAAGAATTTCACGCTTTTATAACAGTAGCTTCATTATCTTACGGTACTGGAGGTTTGTTAATAGTCTCATATCAAATATTGTCTCATTTCGAGAGAATTCATTGCTCTGGCGCTGTTTACTCTAAGCTCATATTTTTGACGTGATGGTAGATGAACTCAGTGTGGGACTCTCGTTACCTTAGCTCAGCATGTGGGCGTAAAAGCTGCGACTGAACTATAGCATACATCAAAGCCGGCTGAGATATTACATTTCCTAACTAATCACCTGCTGAATTTCATCGGCTCTGAAGACAGAGGCTGTGCAATATAAACTCTGGGGTGATACTGAGTTAAGGAACTCAGGAACGGCTTTGTAGCTGCAGCAGCACTAGTAATAGTAGTAGTAGTAGTAGTAGTAGTAGTAGTAGTAAGCTTAGTAGTAGTAGTAGTAGTAAATAATATAACAATAATTAGAGCCCGGATGTTTAGGCACTTGTAACAGTTAAAATAGGCAGGAAAAAAGGCAATAAAATATAAATTGGTACAATAATCTTTGAAAAAGGCATTATGAATTTTAAAAAGGCATAAAATATTTTAGTAATAAATTTAAATTATATCAGCATAACTCACATATTTACTTCGTAGATGACATATGTTGACTTATAAAATACTTTTTTTCGTGATTAACTGTCTTTTCACAAACCTTACATAACAAAACTCTTCCATCGGTTGAAAACACATGGGCACCAAATTCACTAACGTAAGCATGAAGTTTACTTTTCAATGGTTTACTGAATTTAGGTATTCTAGCTAACCGATCTTATACCTTCTGCCACCCGACAATAACTGACTGTTACTCACACAAAGTTTTTTCTCCTACAATACTAAACACATGTAGCACAAAATTGTAACAGTAAGATTTGAAAATATGAAAGCAAACAATTGAAAATGATACGTGACAACTTCTATGAGAACGAGCTTAAAATTATAAAGCTGATTGTTGGTATCGTGAAGACATGACAATATTATATCTGTAACTGTGGATTGTCGATCATTATTCATATTACACCAATAGTATTAAAACACGATTATTAGCAGATTAAGCACCGAAATAAATTACTTTTATTTACTATTGTTAGTAAAATTAGTCATTGTCTCAAATATTTAAATTTCACACACATTACTTTACAATTAATTAGAAAATTGCAAATAAACAAGAATATTGCTTTAAAATGACAAAAAGGCATTTATTATTAAGAAACATCTTTAAAAAGGCAAAATAGACTTAGATTTACTCCAAATCATATTTATATCTATGCAAATAATGATTTACTTCCACCTATTAAAAAATGCATTTGCCAAACATCCGGGCTCTAACATTAATAATACTATCATTAATACAGTAGGTACTGTTATTGCACATATGCAGATAGAGGTTTGTATAGCGTTGCGTGAAAATCAGTTTTTCCTGGAGTTTATACATATACTAATATCAGAGCGTTTCGTCAACCCGCTCTGCTAATATATGTAAAGACCGTTTTCTTAGTCCCACAACACTGGAATGAGTATAAGTGTGCAAGGAGTATACATTACCTCACGTGTCATTCATAAGACACCCTGTTCACAAACACAAGTAACGTGCATTTCAGTATCCTTCTAAACAGGTTCCTTACACCTAAACAAGTACATTATACTTCAGGTTAGCAATGTTTATGATATTATGCACTCTTAATTACATTAAACCGCCTAAAAACAAGTACGAAAATACAGAAGTGGTTAGAGGAATTCGTAAGTTACAACATAATCGTGTGTAATTTATGTAAGACTGACATAATCTGTTCTAAAAGATAGTATCTACATTGACATCATGTTAAATAATATTTCTTTGGAGGCATACTTGACAATAATTCTGAAATAAACATTATTTCACATTATAACACTTAGTATTAGAACAATTAGAAATATTATTATATTGTGAATGACGCTACCCATCTATGAATAAATGTGCACTAGGCTATATCTTTTAAAAAACTGCACATATTGACGAGTTTTTCAAAACAGAACTAAAATAATTCAAATTGATTTTGTTTTTACACACATATACAATAATCCGGGTTTGTCCTTATTCGTGAAAGATTCAATTTCTTAAATTTCTGTGATGTTCTACATTGTTCAAAACGTTTAGTTCCATTTCTCTCTTGGCTAATAGGCCTATATTCGTGGCTAAGGGAGGTTTTCATAATGAGGGACATATTAGTAGAGACCGGAATCTTAGCCACTACTCTTTGAAGTTAAGTCAGTACGGAGTTTGTGCAATGAGCCAAATGACTTGACGAAGAGTAGTGGCGCGTAGTGCTGTACGATGTAAACAAACTACTTCCGCATCGAGGACAAAAAAAACATACATGAAATAATGATTTCAAGAATAGGGCTGTGCTGTGTGTTACAAAAGAATAAACATAGTCTTTGCAGTAAACTTTTAACTTAAAATGCTACTGTTTCATAGGCACTACTTTTAATGAAATGTTTAAGCCTATATTACAATAATCTTATATATAAACTTTTAACTTAAAATGCTACTGTTTCATAGGTACCGCTTTTAAAGCAATGTTTAAATCCATATTACGATAATTTTTGTTGTAAAATTTTAACTTAAAACCCCGGTACAACTGCAACACATACTGCCTGAATGCATTATTTCAGCCTATATTATAATAATCTTTGCTGTAAACTTAATTTAAAATACTGGTACTACTATAGCACAAGTACTGTCCATTGTATACACGTGTAATTTCCAACAATTTTTTTTAAGTTGTTGTCCTCAATATTGTTGAAAGGAATGTTGGTATGAACCATCATTTCATACATACTGTATCTCTGCTAAATTCTTCCGCTGGCACTGAATTATAGTTGAAGGTAGATCGTCAGACCCAATTCTTTCTAACAATTTCAAATGATTTGTATGTTTTTCATTAATTACAGTTCTGCAATCTATATATCTTTCGACAGGTGATCGCACCCACACGTAGTTCTACGTAAGGATATGCATCATAATATAGCTATGCATCTGTCATGGCTACCGTGTTCCATCACATATAATTTTATTTTTTCTGAGTGCTTGATTTCAGAGTAAAGTTACAATGCAAAAAAAAATAAAGGAAAGGATAAATTGAAAGATGGAAGAAGGAAAAATGGGAAAATAAACTAAAAGGAATAACGGGAAAAGGAAAGGAAATATAAAAATGAAAGAGAGGGAAAACTAAAGTGAAGGGAGAAATAAAAAAGAAACGAAAGGATAAGGAAATGAAAGAAAAATAACATGAGAAAGGAAAGGAAACAAAAAGGAAAATGAAGTGAAGAAAAAATAATGCATCAAAACCAGTTGTAGATATGCGGAAAACAGTGAAGATACAACTTCATGGCTGCAGAAGCTACAGGTATTGAATCGAATCCTGCAAAGAGAATGGACGCATGGACGTTTGTCCATTGTAATATGATGTTCTGTGGTGTCTTAAGGTTGGGGTTCAGTGTCGTGCCGTCCTACAAGTCACTGCAATCAAACTGTGCGTACTGACTCAAATCCAGCTAGGGTTACGAATAATCCTTTACGGTTTTCCCTGACATTATTGTTACCTAAGGTGGTTTACGCAACTGTAATTTTGAATTCAGTTATCTATTTAACGACTCTGTGTGAAGTGTGCAGTTGTCTACCGTCGGTGGAATTGGAACGGTATTTAGCAGGATGACTTCTAGGGTCAACTATGGCATTACAGAACCTGACAATCATCTTACGGTTGTGGAAGACCTGGGTAAAACCAACCAGATAAACAGCCCATGCGAGTCTACAACCGATGCCTGAGGACAGCTTTGGAGCAAGTCTCGTTCTTTATTCCTCGACTAAAAGGTGGCAGGCAGACAATGAGACGTAGTTTTGATGCTGTGTGGGAACTATAATCTTTGTTGAAAACACATAATTATTAGGTTTTAAGTTAAGTTTAAACTAATATCCTTCAAAGCCATAATTGAGGCGTTTAGTTGCAAAATCAGATACATCACTAAAACATAAATTTTCAGTATGAAGGAAAAACGTATGCAAGGAACCAAGGATTTGCAACCAATACTATTCTTTCATCATACAAATCCATGTGATGTATCTGGCTTTGGAGCATAACAGTGCTACAGGAGTTGTATATATTTTTTTTATTTTAGTAGGTTATTTTACGACGCTTTATCAACAGCTTAGGTTATTTAGCGTCTGGATGAGATGAAGGTGATAATGCCGATGAAATGAGTCCGGGGTCCAGCACCGAAAGTTACCCAGCATTTGCTCATATTGGGTTGAGGAAAAACCCCGGAAAAAACCTCAACCAGGTAACTTGCCCCGACCGAGAATCGAACCCAGGCCACCTGGTTTCGCGGCCAGACGCGCTAGCCGTTACTCCACAGGTGTGGACTAGCAGTTGTAGAATCATATGAAGATATGAAATATAACATTAACTCATTTCGAAAAAAAGTGATGTATCTGATTTTGCAACTACACGCCTCAATTAAAAATTAATTTTCTTTACGCCTTGGCCGGGATATTTGTCCATTGTATATTCTTACGGAAGTGCTCGAGGCTGTGTTGACCCCATATAATGGGAGTCAAAGAATGAATAATCTAATGTCAGATCAATGGCAAAGGCAGGGGTCTTAATTTGCCGTTATTTCCAACGTTTTACGAGAGTTCTTTATAGATGTCACTAGTATCGAGAAGCGTAGGTCACTTAGTTCGTCAGAGACTATCCAGAGTACAACACAGGCAGGGGATCTACATTACACTCCTCATGAATGACGAACAGGAGTGTCTGAAGAAAACCCTAAACCACGAGAGACCTAAACCATCGTGACGGATCAGGTCGAAATATATTGACCTAAATGTAGACCCACGGAAAGTCTCCATTGGGTTAGATAAAAAATCTATAGGTATAGACTATAATGTTGATGTAAAGAAGAGATCAATTTTTAAAGAAACATACTGTACGATGATTTTAAAAAGGTCGGCGCTCTAACAGAATAAATGTATTTTAGCCTCTTGAAAGTCAGACCGCGCACTCATCTCAGAAGGCGCAGATGTTGCGATGTTATTTTCGGTCAGTTGTTGCAGGCCAAAGAGGTGTGTCGGAAATAGTGAGGTGTGTGCCTGTTGGCGTATATATAAATATTGATGGCCTAGCCAAATAACTGGAACTTAACATAAGCAGTAAAACAACACATAGTGGAGACTAAATCATTTTAGTTCGACCAACATCTTTGGATTTTTTCTATTACAGAAGGATGATCTTCAACGATACGTCAAAAAGGTCAGAAATGAAGCTAGGAAGGTAGAAAGAGAGTTGATAAAAATGTACCTAGACTTAGGCAAATATCAGACATATAGACAGAAAGAAAGAGAAGGAAAAGAAAAACAGGAAGGAAGAAAATTGTAAGAAAGAAAGGGACAGAAAAACAGGACGGAAGAAAGGAGCAGAAAGACAGGACTATAGAAAGAATTAGACAAAAGGACGGGGAATAAATGAATAAATAATAAATAAATAAACAAGTAAATAAATAAAACAAATAGACAGAAAAACGGGGATAAAGAAAGAAAGACGGAGCATAAGTAAAGGAAAAAGATGGAAAGAAAGAAGAAAGAAACAGTCAGAAAGACGGGAATAAAGAAAGGAAGTTGCAGGAAGGAAGAAATAAGAAAGGAAGGAAGGAAGGAAGGAAAAAAGAAAGAAAGAAGCGAAGAGATAGAAAAGAAGAAAAAATACGCAGAAAAACAGGAAAGAAGAAAGATAGAGGCAGAAAGACGGGAACAAAAAAGAGGCAGAAAGACGAAAACAAAGAACGTAGCAGAAAGAAGGAAAGAAAGAAAGAAGAAAAATAAATAAATAAATAAAGAAAGGAAGAAATGGGCAGAAAGATGGGAACAGAGAAAGAAAGGGGCAGAAAGAGTAGGAACAAAAAAAAAGAAAGAAAATAAGTAAGACATAAATAAATAAATAAATAGGCTAAATAAATAAATAAACAAAGAAACAGATAAACAGTAATAAAAACGATTGAAATAAATATAAAATGAAATAAAGGCAAGAGAATAGGAAAACAGAAAGAATGGAAGTATAGATGAAAGAGAAACAAATAGGCTTAGTATAAAGAAAACCAAATAAGAATGACGAAAGATAGAAGGATGAAAATTAAGGAAGAAAAATGGGGGACAAAGTAGAAAGACAAGCACCAAGAAGAGACGAAAAATCAATAGGAAAGGAGGCAGTTTTTGTAGTGCGAAAGAAACAGAAAACAAAGTGGAATCACAAGACGAGGACGAAATATCAAGAAAGTCGTCAAAAATTAAGAAATTCATTTTTGGAGTTAAATTTGCTTTCAGTTCAAGCTGGGATGACTTTGAAATCGCAAACCTGAAGGTTGATAATACGTATTTTGCGCACAAGCACAGAAATAACATCTTTCAAATGAAAGCTGCCCACTATCTTAAAGTGGTTCGTATGAAGCTGTGATGTTCAGAATATCGGCACGAAAGTTTACATTATTGTACAACAGAGCAACGAAATGTAAACATAAACACTAGCTCCTTTGTAACTGATGAGAAAGGTCATGAACGGACTTTAATATCAGACACTCATACATGAAATGTTTACATTGGGACTACCACTAACTGTGATAAAATGTCATGCCTTACTTATAACGGCTTTCCCAATGAATTCGCTTACGAAACTTTCAGAATCGTTTTTCCTGCTTGTCAAAAGATTAATCGAACTCAGACAATTTAATATTATTTTGGTGGTTTTACTACTGATAATTCCTAAACGGAAACAGTCTTCCTGGGTGCAAGACGCTTGCGCCAGATTTGTTGTTTGTTTATAATTGAGGAATACGTTTATATACAGGGACATCATTTTATTTTTACTTCAATTTTTATTCTACCCGAGTTTTTTAATGTACTTCCCTCCCACCCCTTCTACTACTAAACTTCCACCCGTATTTCACACAGAACCAAGGCCGCATATGGAATCAAAGTTGTCTTAAATTCACATTATACAGTACTGAGTGAGTGCAGTACGTTCTAGAAATATGGTCGTATTTCCCAGTGAATAAAGTGCATTCATTATTAAATCACATTTTCGCACAGGTACTGTGTCCGTTTGGTTACGTCGCTTCCCGGTTTCCCCACCCGTTTCTGCTGGCCCCTCTGTAAAGGTTAGTGATTGGGCTGTCAGGAATTGGATGTCTACGTAATATTATACAATTGTTTAAAATAATTTTAATAAAAGGGCCTCGTTAAGTAACTGTCTCGTGATTTCCCCCTATCCACGACCCTGCGACATAACTACTTGGACGGACAGTAGGTAACAATCTGATTAAATTTATGTGTGTGAATCGGGCAGAAGTGAAGATTTAATTTACAATACGTAAGGTACTCTGTTATCGAGTAGGTACAGAATTATTTCAAGTGACACAGGATTATGCCCCCACATGTCGACTGATGCTTTGCATTATTTATTTTGGGGTTACTGTAAAACAATAGTGTTTTTGTTAAACATCCTACAACAACAGAAGAACAAAACAATTATATTCCAGAAACAATACATTCAATTTGAGAAGATATGCTTAAGAACGTTTTCGATAATATGTACACAAAAGAACTAAAGGCTGTATCGGAATGAACGGCCATCATTTTGAACAATTTGTTTAAATATGTAGATTTTGATTATTTTTCAATTTAAATGCACTCTCCATATTTTATGACAATATGCTGTAAACAGTGTACTATACACTGCATAATGAATACGTTTGCCTGGATAGTTCAGTTAGTGAGTAAAAACACTCATTATTAATACTGTAGGCCTACGAAAGAACCTAATGAAAATTATCAAAGTGAAAATCGTAATAGTTCCTAGTTTACGTAAATGGATGCACTACTTTTCTCCACTCCTATACATAGTACAGTGATTTGTTTGTATTTTACTCTAGTATCATTAAACTTCGGTCGTGGAAGGGGGTAACATAGTGTTTGCGGTTCTGAACCGTTAATCCAAAGATATAGGCAGGTTAACATTAGAAATGTAAATGAAAACAAAATGATGACCCGGTATTAGGGGAACGGGTTTGCGCCAACGATTTTCTGTCTAAATGTGTTTTTTTTTTTTTTTTTTTTTTTTTGTGAAGTTGGTAGAGTACTGGCCTAGCAAGAGTGTTCAAGGGCAATTCGTCTCACACTGGTAAGTTGCTTACAAATTGCTTTGGTTTGTCCTATTTACCCCAACAAGAAATAGATTATTGTTTTGCTTTTTTATGTGACTAAGATAAAGTCAACATTTCAAAAAATGGAAGAGTTTCGCGACTGTCTTGTAGATCACTACATATCTGACGAGGCCGCATTCCCTGCTTCAATATGGGCCAAGCAGTCGTCTGAAATCACACATTTGTGCTGGTCTATTATTGTCCTATGGCTGTTAACCAGCACATTAATATTATAATAAATAAAACTATTATTATTATTATTATTATTATTATTATTATTATTATTATTATTGACTACTAATTTTGCGGCTGGAAAAGTTCAAGAAACTACTCTGACAAATATTCGATCCATAGCTGTCAGTATATTTGATACAGTCGACGGATCACATCCTAATAAGGAACGCTATTATTTGACATCCAGCAACAGCGGTTCTGGTTTCCTGCTTCAAATAAAAGAGTCCGTCAAACCGCGAATGCTTCAAACGCAAGGGTATTATCATCGCTGCCTTTGACGCAGCTGTTCTACCAGCACAAATGCTAATTAAGGCGAGATCTAAGGTGCACGACCCGATTCGATGATACTTGAAGCACGGAGCGCTAAGTTGGGTTTAATCAGGGCACAGCCTTGTATGACGAACGTCTTCTTCCTTGATTATCGCAACCATTCAGGTCGAACTTCAGTAACTAACGAATTTAGAATTCATTCCCTCGGATAAAAAACTGTGAAGACGTACAATATTGATTTAGCGAACAACGCTCCATTCATACAACGATGATGCGTTAGACATCTCAGCTGAATATGACATCATGCCTATCTGAAAGTGCTATTAGGAAGTATGTTTTTCCAAAGCCGCGAATATTGACGTACGGGCCTATACCACATTACGCGTCTGCCATTATGATGAATTTTGTTCTGAGGTTGGGGCACCCATTAGGTCGGATGATTCGTTCCGTATGATAGGATGACACAGTATACTCCCGATTATCCGTGAGCAGATTATCCGTTTTGTGGATTAACCGTGCATGATTCTAGCTCAATAATTAATTATAAAATAAAGACTTGTAAGCATAATTTCGCGATCATATTCTGGACATACAGACCGATTATTTAGTCCTGACAGCTCAGCGACGCGAAAGAGGGGAAGTAATCGGAGTAGTGGGGAGAGCTCCGGAGTAGAGATAAGGGCGAGCAGTCGGTAAAGGAATGCAATACAGTTTAACTGTACTAGAAACATACCGCTCTACCGCATGACATCCGATTGCTCCGAAGGCAAGCGAGTGACTAACCCAAACACCCCTTGGCGTAACTAAATGGACTCGCCTGACCCAGGGGCATATCTCCGGCGACTGTCAGGACTAAATAATCGTACTGTACGCAAGTCTTCAAAAGAAACAGTGACAATTAGAGCCCATTATACTGTGTTGTGGAAATGCTCAGGATGTGACCACCACCTTAATCTGCTTCTAAATGGAAACGTGATACTTGTAAATATCTATAGTAAAACCAGGATTTTTGTATTATCCTTGCTTTCGGATTATCCGTGCCATTTCTCCCGGTCACTAGTCCGGATAATCGGGAGTACATTG
This sequence comes from Periplaneta americana, assembly GCF_040183065.1. Lineage (NCBI taxonomy): Eukaryota > Metazoa > Arthropoda > Insecta > Blattodea > Blattidae > Periplaneta > Periplaneta americana. Next base: position 123,070,319 of record NC_091118.1, on the reverse strand, counting down.
TTGTAAGAATACAGTAGAATACATTGTTGGTTCTGTCAGCTGAGTAAGCATTGGGCTTCAAAAACGAAATAAAATTTCCTAACATGATTATATAAAAGGAATGACAAAGAAAGAGAAAAAGACAAAAGGAAGAAGAGGGCGAAAGAAAGTAAAGACGGAGAAAGAGAAAGACAATAGAAAGAAAAATAAATGATAAAAGGAAGGATTAGAAAGAAAAAATAAGAACAAGAAAAGAAAGAGAAAAAGGAGCAAGGAAAGAACAAACGCAAACAAGATGAAGAAAGGAGGACAGAAAGAACACATTCCTTATATTGCATATTTTCATGAGGAATAAAAGAAGAGTGTTACTCCCCGTGAGTACAGCTTACCTGGTACTTACTCAAGATTGACATACGAATAATCTAAATACTCGATCTCAGATAACCGGTACATTGAGTATACCTCATCGTAACACTTCCCGATACTCTTCATCATTCACAGTTTCAATTTCTCGTCATTGGAACTCCCTACCTGATACCTTAAGGGGCTGTCAGACATTTACTAATTTCAAAAGCCGGTTGCCAAATAGACTGTTTAGACTGTGAGCTCTCCTAAAATGTATTTTTTTAATATATGATATTTATTTTTAATATACAAGGTGCTTCACGAAGATTGTGCAATACTCTAGGACAGTCATGTCAACTGATGCCCATAGGCGCAAGCGCTCGCTTTAGAGCTCAGGAGAGCCGCTTGGTCGAGCTATATACAGGGATAGCCAGCACTGATTTAATAGACAAAATTAAGAGAACTTATTAAAACTGTATCCAAGTCAATTTTTAAATTTGTCTGAGAAGTATAAATGCATTATAAGAATGTAAGTTTTAATTTTAATGCTCATTTTTCACAAGTTTGCTTTTTTATTCAAAAGGAACATTTTATCAATTTTTTTTGCAGAAAAGTGAAATTTTTGTAAGAAAATGAATTAATAAAGCAACTACTGTTAGATCATAAACAAAAGATATGTACCCATGTGTTGTAAAAACGTCAGCTCTATAGCTTCAGCAGAATTCGAGAAAATAATTTAACATTCTGATGATAGGAAATTGCGCACCAATATCAACTTAAAAGCATAATGCGATAAGAAATTTGTTGTGTAATATTAGTTACACTTAAAACATACTATAATATTGTTTTGATTAGTTTATTGATTACTTTTATAATGCCAAAGGTACCACCAATATCAATTCCAACTTATTATGTCACACTCAGTCTCTTTCTTTGGGATATCACTTTCTTTATAAGTGATGTGTCTCATTTACTTAATATAGTATAGTTGTACTACTATGAAATTTATGTGAATATTCCTTCTTAACTCTTTATTGTGTTATTAACGTTTAAAAACAACTGCAATATTAAGAAATTAGTCTTAGTACTTTTGTTTTACAGACAATATAATATAATATCGAACAGAAAGAAACCATAAAAATAGCGACATAAAATTTCACGTTCCGTTTGAAATTTTTACACCACTGTTTTCTTAATTCAACATGCTGCTTATAATCCTTCCTCCTTCCATACCCAGCGCTTGATGCTCGCGCACGACGTCAAGGTGAGAAAAATGCGCTTGCTTTGACATCACTACTCTAGGATGTGATTTCTCACATCATTCTGATGAAAAAAGTTCCTATATACATGTGTCCGATTTTGAATAGTTTCGGATAAAAACTCAATTTTAAAAATGTCACATATGTTTAAATGAATTTTTTTAATGAGAATGATGCCAGAAATCACATCCTAGAGTAATGCACGATCTTCGTGAAACACCCTATATAAATTTTCTATGTTATTTTAACAATTACTTAGATTCACATTACTGCAATTGTTTGATTCTTAGAATTACATGTAACTAAATTCGTTTTCACTTTGTTATTATTATTATTATTATTATTATTATTATTATTATTATTATTATTATTATTATTATTATTAATTGTATACTGTTCCTGTATTTCTGCCATTTTTATATTTGATGTTGTTCCTATATTAGTTAAGTGGAAGAGAAGGTTTTATGGCTTTAACTCTGTCAGTAGAAATAAATCTACTAAATAAAATAAAATAAATAGATATAGTTATTGTGTGAATTATGAGCAACATTTTCTAGAAATCGTATTGTAGAATGACGAAGATAGACATATGCATTGGTTTTCAATGAACATAGCATTTTAAATGCTACAATCCCGTTGATTTTATTTGGCTCTTTAATCATCGGGTTATCAAAGCTGTCAAATTAATGAATACAATGGAACGAGACATTTCATGAAGCCGCTCGTATAAATTACAGCCAATGGCCCTCTCGTTTCCGCGTAATTTCTGTATGGATTTGCCTCATTTCAGAATGCGGCTATGTTTGTTCGCAGAATCTCCCACACAAAATTAAGCAGCAACGTCAAAATCGAAAGCTAATAACGGAGCGAACGGTTTTGTGGATATGCCTTAAAAATTATTTATGGTAAATGTGTAAATATTAGAGTTAGGTATTACAAATATACAAAGGTATAAAAATATTAATATTTTGTGTGCATTCTTGAAGTATGTGCCCAGCCACCGTATTTTTGCTTTCGTGTTCTCTCTACTAATTAAGTTTAATATAACCTGTTCTATTCTTGAGTCTGCTATTTTGATCCTCAAGTGTGTATTCCATGAACAACGTAAGAATCTCGTCTCTGCTGATTCGAATTTTTTCGCTTCTGATAAATTGAACGTTTAATTTTTAATTTCATAGGTTAAAATATGCACAACCCTGAAAACGTCTGTTTTTTTTTTTCAAGAGCACTACAAATAACCTAGAAAGCTTTTAGTCCTGCAAAAGATCAGACGCACATCAAAATAAAAGCTTATAAAATAATGGCAAGACCGGTACCCATGTACTGTATGGTAATAAACCAACAAAGCACGGTCAAATAACACACAAGATGCATAATGACTCACTTCACTTGAGATAAAGTTTCTCGTAAAACCCGCAGGCTACACGATGCTAGATAGGAAGAGAAATTAAGATACTGTAAAAACACTCAAAATCAAATCAATGACAGGCTAAATTAATCAGTATAGGACGAATTAGCTGTAACACACCGAAAGGAATGGTCAAGATCAGGTATTTAAAAAATTCTGTTACACCAAAAGAGGAAAAAAGATCGCTTGGAAGAACAAAAATAATATGGCGGAAAACAAGTCACGAGGCTGATGATCATGATGATGACAATCATCATCATATTTTAATATTTTTTCGCATTACTCCAGAAAGTCTTGCAAAATTACTTCTGTAGTTGCATTTTTTCCATTTGCATGACGTAACAATATACACGGTGTTTAACGAAGATTGTGTAATACTCTAGGATGTGATTTCTGGCATCATTCTGATGAAAAAAGTTCATATAAACATATGTCATATTTTAAAATTTGAGTGAGTTACGCCCTCCTGAATGTTAAACATAAACGTAGATATTATGAAGGTTTAAGCATTTAAATTATTTACAACAATAGTACTGGGTGTATTATACATTCATTAAAGAACATTCACGTTATTACTCATCTAAAAAATCTATATTAAAGCCGGTTTTCAAAGACCCCACCTTCTGCAGTAATACACTTAGACGCCCGAGTGTGAACTGCGCGCGCCGCATTCCCTAACTTCTGTTGTTCGGATGCTAGATAGATACGTTGTACCGGTGTTAAGTTATCTTTAACCGTGAGCCTGATGTCACGAGATTTTGTGTCGCTGCTATCAGCTGTACTATAACACATACAGCTCCAGACGTCCAGAGAGAGAGAGAGAGAGAGAGAGAGAGAGAGAGAGAGTTCACAAGAATGCGTGTTACGGAAGAAAGAAACGTGATTTTATCCGAAACTATTCAAAATCGGACATGTATATAGGAACTTTTTTTCATCAGAATGTCAGAAATCACATCCTGGAGTATTGCACAGTCTTCGTGAAACACCCTGTATATGAAATGAAATTACATTTTGAAATTTGTTATATTTTAAATTAGATGTAGTTTTGCTTTAAATCCATTGCTTTGTTTAGAGGGTGAAATTTTCACATTAAAATGATTTTACACCTAAATTTTGTTCTTTTGCTCTTTGGAGATCATCTTCGTACCATATTATCTCCTTTAGAATCTTTAAATAAAATTATTTCCCATTCTCTCATTCTATAATACATTTATCAATAAGAGTATTAAATATATCATAATTATTACCATCTGCTTCCACGGCAGGGAATGTCGGCTATGATGGTAATACCACAAACTCAAGCACGAAGCTTGAGTTTTGAGGGTGCTAGGAACAAAAACCTGTGCCGGTACCATTTCGCATTGTCTGTAATGAGGCGATATTAGCGATCCTAGTGGTTAGCAACTATCTATGGATGCATATTTACTACGTATTGAGTTCCGTGACTGTATATACTAGACTGTGGTAATACTCACGGTGGTGGTGACGGGAGCGGTGGAAGCGTGGACGATGATCTTTTTCTTTCGTATAGGCCATTCGCGATCTCGTGAAACCAAATGCATGCGTGCGTAGAAGCTTACTGCAAGAACCTAATGGTGGAGGTCAGTGAGCTAGATAGAAGTAGAAGCGTAGCGAAGGAGGTAAGCTTCTCAGTCCACTTCCTTCTTCTCCTCACACGCTGGTAGGTTTCACGAGATAACGAGCGGTCTATAATAGATTTCGAGATTAAAAACAAAAAGTTTCCAGCGTTCCTCACATGCAAAAGGTGGTTTTGAGCATGTTCTCTGTCTGTATTTTAGTCCGTGTGCAGCGATTTCTCCTAGATTATTGGTAGGATTTGTCTATTTTCAGTATCTATAAGTCAATTTTTACGGAAATGATGTCGGCATACATGGAATATAATAATTTCAGCAAAGATTAATGGGTCTTCAATACAATCAAAACATGGTGTAGCTCCACTTCAGGAATTGTTAAACGATTTTCTTCGCAATATTTTGTATTACCTAGAATAAACTGATAAATGAGATGGATTATTACAGTAGTGCGGTAAGAAAATATTTAGCTAATAATTAATTATACATAATATACATAATTATTTCTACTTTTCGTTAATAAGTTAGTTGTTAAGTCCAGCAGTTATGAGAGACCCGGTGAGTTTCTACTTTTAAGAGAAATTTCCACCCGGAACAAAAACATGATCCACTGGAAGAACGTCTTAAATGTTTAGGATGAAATAATTTCTTTGGCCTCTTGTTATATATTATTACTCTTAAATTAAGATTTTTATAAATAGAATAATATTAGATGTGATAAATTATATAATCCCATTTTATGTAAATTTGTGAAAAATTAATTACTTAGGCTGAAAGCGTACAATTTTTAAATTAAGTCAAATTTCTTAATTTCGTCACAACAGAGAATACCTTGTATGTGAAATTCAGAAAACGAAAGATAATGTTCTTACTAGGATAGATATTATATAGATGTATAATTTAATTTAGTTCTGTTATCAAGTTTAGTCAAGAAATAAACTATAAACACCAATATTATCAGAAACGTAATGAATTATTATTATTATTATTATTATTATTATTATTATTATTATTATTATTATTATTATTATTTCGAAGAGTGTAAAACATTTAGAATTTATGAATCATTTTGTAAGCACAATAAGCCAATAGGCTGCAGTACAGTACAGCAGACGAGACTGTAATGTAATAAAATGATTCACCTTCGTGACATGTAATTATTAAACAGTTGCGACAGTTTCGAGGAATGAGATTGTATTAGATTAAAATACAGCAGAGAATTGCTTGCTCGCTTTTATCTATTACCAGTACCGTATTCTAACACAGTTTTAATATAATGAAGATGGTTATGGTATATGCACTGCACGCATTTGTAATGTTTGATATGGTCTCTAATTTAGATCTACCGTTTCATCTTTCAAGCCATCTGGACAGCTGGCGGAATACAATTCGCAACTCCATACAGGTCACAGGCCATTTACTCCATTACACAAGAATTCATATTAAACAGTATATTAACTGACATAATGCAACACGTGTTCTTCATTCCACTTTACAACAATTGATGTAAAAAAAACATGCCTACACTGAAGTAAAGACTAAAGACTACATAATAGAATACTCAGTTTTGTTTCTATTCAAGTTGCAAAGAAGCGCTGTTCAATGAAGATTTTTGCATTGTACTGGGATCATTGTAAATGTTATTAATATTAGTTTTTAACTAAGCGGCTTAAAATTGAAATTATAAAAAAAATTATAATGAGATAGAATAGCAATTTCCATGGTTTTATCAAGGTAAAGTCGTCAATCTTTCTATTAGACACGCATAATACAGAACTATTCCCAGCTTTTCAGTGGAGCTTATGAAGCTTCTTGAGGCCATTTTAAATATAAAAGTTCATGTGGATATAAAGTAAGATCTGTCCTTAACAATACTGTTTGCATTTCAGAAGAAGATCCTTACAAAGAATGCGAGTTTTCCCGCCACTCTTACAATCAACCCCGACACGGAACCGGCCAGACAATGATTGAGCCTTATTTGTCCCAGCCGGCCAATGACTGAGCTTTTTTTGCCTCAGCCGGCCAACCACCTGCTCCTTCAGAGGTGCTGAATTGCTAGCTTACCTCTCCTCTTACCCCGACAGGATCATATTTCCTTCGGGATCCTCTCGTAAAATTTATGTAGTATTTTCTATCATTCTGTTTTCCTTTGCCTCTTTTATTATCACGTACTTAAAAGTCAATATGATGTAAGAGAGGATATTTTTGAACCAACACTAGACTCTCACATTGCGGGTCTCCCTGTCCAGATGATACGTACGATTCAAAGTTACCGCGAAAAATCCAGGACAGCTACAAACGCAAAAATAACCAGTGCCGTGGAAGATAGATGTCTCCTACCACACCACATCGGGGGAGGGAGGGGGGAACTGACCGCTTGGTTGAAAAGGGAATGAGTTATCCAGGCATAGTAGCAGACTTCTTACCAAGTATTGCCAACTTGATTGTTTTCCGATTAGGTCTAAATCTGTTTTTTCATGACAGTTTAGTTATGAAAATAGTCAGATAATTTCTAGTGGAAAATCTGATCTTTTTTAAAGTACTTTGTCGTTGAAATATAGATTTTTGTGTATTTAATAATTGTGATGCCAATGACATAAATCCATTTAAAAATGCAGAATTTGTAATGTCTAGGTTGGTCATTCTTCGATCGAATTCAGAAGCCAAAATAATTTCATTCAGTTAAACACGTTAAAACAAAACGTAGGAACAGAATGAGTAAAGACATGGTGAACGAAATTTTGGAAATCCTTGCTGGTCTATACAGAAAAAAAAATGTGTTGCCACAATTTTGAACTTCCCGCATCAATTCTTAAAAAAAAAAAAAAAACAAAGTACTGAAGTATACACATTACAACCAACTCCTACCTCTCTCCAACTTCACCTTCTACAGCTATACCATATAAACCAGTGAAAATCACCGATTATGGCGACTTACTAACCCTTGGATTTTAGGTGAACTAACAAAATATCTTTAATTATTCAATACATTTAATGTTACTTTCAATGATAATTGCGGAAAAATGAATTATAATTGCTTAGAGCATGATTTTAGTTGATTTTGAATGCGTTTTTACTTAGAAATTAATTGAGGGGCTTAGAACAAAAAGCAGGTAAGTGACATTATTAAAAAAATGAGGTAAGTGCGTGTTGTGATAGCCCAAAAGGATGTTTCTTTGGGATAAAATCAGGTAAGTAATCACATTGTGCAGTGCTGCTATAAGGGCATCATTTCACCAGACTAGTGTATAATATTTCATTGCATGTAGAACTTTAACTGTAATTTTCTCAAAACTAGGTTTCCGTCACTTACCTGCTTTTTGTTCTAAGCCCCTCAGACTGTTTAAAAAACTGTTCTTAACCCTTAAATTGACAAAACATTTCTCACACTAGTTTATTAAACCGTGTCGGACTGTAAAGAAAACTACTATCGCAATATAATATATGTTGTGCAATATTATAGTACTGTGTAATTTTAATTTTCCTACCAATTTTTTTTCTATTGTTCTATTAATATTACAGCTTATAGCCTATTAACCTGTTATATTCTATAAGATACATTGCCAATTTAAGGGTTAGGGGAGAGTCGGGTAGTATCGGACATCGGGTAATATCGGACAGTGCGTTTCTTTCCTCTACCACCATATGGTAGTACCTGAATGACATGGTTACGTTTCTCTATGCGACATCACAGAAACGTAAACATGTCAATCAGGTACTATCATCGTGTGGTAGATGAAAGAAACTCACTGTCCGATATTACCCGCTGTCCGATACTACCCGACTATCCCCTAACAATTATTATGACAATTAGATAATGAGAACTTTACGACAACAAATAGTGTGTGTATGTCTAATGCCTACCCACTTCAATTGCTTGATTCGGATTCCGCATACTGCGGATAGATGGCGGGACTGTGACCCTTTTTCAATTTACACACCACTTCGGTGGACCACGTTATGCATGATGTGCATCTGTGAAGAATTATGTCGTGTACTACTAAGGTGAGTGTATGTGTAAGTGTTCGTGTAAATGTAGTGTAGGGAATGGGTGAGGACGATGATGAAGGTGAGGAAGGGAGAAGGAGAAACCCAGTGCCGGCATGTAGCCTACTCCTGTCGAATAGCACCATGGGGACCTCCAGACTTAACGTCGAATGGATCATTCAACTTAAGTTGCAAAGTAGATTGTAGGTATAAACTTTTTGATCCATTCGAAACATTCCAACGTCTACTAGTAAATGAAGTTTAACATGAACTACAAGATCTTATCACTTTGCTACAGTTGTAATTTCAACAAAATAAATGCTTGAAATAATACAACACATAACGACACAAACCATTAATTTGTAAACACATATACGATAATGTGCAATACATTAATAAGATATATTCAAATATAATTAATCTTAAACGCAGGCGTAACATGTATATAATTTGAACCTGTTTTAATGTCCATAATTCTTAACTGTCTTTATATGCTAATAGTTGTTTTAATTATTGTTATAAATTGAAGTAGATATGAATATTGATTTGGTTTTAACAATCACACAAATAAATTTATTAAAACAATAATTAACTCAACTGTTATTTATTTTAATGTAATTTGTATGTATGATTTAATATAATTATTTCAAGATTGTTTATATGCATTTAATGGTTATTCCAATTTGTGGGTGGAATCGTTGTTGAAGCCCCACGTTGGACGCCATTTGTGGGTGATGGAGGAGCTGGGGCCCCACGTTGGACGCCATTTGAGGGTGAGTGGTTATTGTGACCACACGTTGGGCGCCATTTGAGGGTGGGTGCGTCTCGATGTTGCGTGAGATTCACTCAGGGTAGCCGAGGTACGGTTGTGGTATAGGTTGATGTCGGGAATAATACCAAGCCGGCTACTTAAATAAAAGGCCGCGTAAACTTCAAAACTATAAGTTTATTGTCCTATCCACTTGGTAAACCCTAGAATATGTATTTCCGGCTGACATATAATTCAATCGTTGATCGCCTTTTGTATCGACTCTATGGCGGCTCTGAATAAGCTCTATCCGATACTACAAATTCAATACTCTGTCCATACACTATGACACGAAGCGAAATAGTAGTCCTGTCGACACCAAACGAAGTAGTTATTCTGCCCTGTATGTAGGGCCGCCGACACGATGCGAACTCGTTTTTATGATCTCCGCTCCGCGGCGGAATAGTAGTCGTCTTCTCCGCTCCCCGTCACCCTTATTTATAAAAACCTATCCTACGCTAAAACTAACTATCCTATTGGTTAAAAACTACGTCACTAACTGGCCTAAAATCTATTCCCTATTGGTCCAAAGTGACCTCATAAGCTGGACCAAGATCTCTTCTTATTGGGCGCGAAATATGTCATCTCTAAATTTAAACTTTGGATTTCCCATAACATCAAATTAGTTTGTATATCTCACAAGAATACCCGTTCTTTGGAAAACCCAAGCTTGGCAGTATCTTTCCCACGGGTCTAGTCCGACTCCGGCTTTATGCTTCATCGAGTCTCTATAAGAAACCCCGCTCAAGGTGGCCCTAAATCTGTCCGATGCTGACAAGTGACGAAACACCTGTGTGGGGAAGCTAATTCTAACGAAGTCGCCAGAACATCCCCGCGAATACATGTAATAAAAATATGGAGATATCACTTCGCTAATAAATCGGTCTCTCCCTCTCCTAATTACTGCTTCAAATGCCCATCTACATAACCATTGGAAATTCCCGAAAGGGTTTCCAATGTTATGAGATGTCCCCGCTTTCTGCCTATAACTAGCCTCATAGTTCCCCCGCGCGATCAGCCGGTAACACATTATTTACAATACAGTGAGATTACAATGTCACTACAAACAATTACAATAAATATTACATATATCTTCACAAGCCTTTCTATGTACACAACTCTCACACAATAAGCCCAACAATGTACAATTTATATCCACATTTACATATGTACAATACCATTCATTCACATATTTACATTTATTTATTAATTGATCAATTACACACTCTGCGTGCTTGGTTGTACCAGCCGCCCTATACAGGTTCACCTAGCTGTACGCGTGAGACTAACCATCCTACTCTTTCTCATTCCTGCCTCCTAGCCTCTCCTGTTTGAAAGGCCGCAAGAGTTGCTTGTGGTACCTGCCAATAGGTTTACTTTTTCCCCTTTCTACCAATTCGAAAGTATGGTCTCCGTATTTACTCTTAATTTCGTAGGGCCCTTTGTAGAGTAGCTCCATGCGTGAGTAACGTCCTCTAAGGGCGGAAGATAACTTCACGTCCCTTAGCAATACCAAATCGCCGGGTGTGGGCTCCCATTTGTGGCGATATCTTTTAACTTTACCGAGTCTATACTCAGCCTTTTTCCTGATTCGGTCGAAAGCTAGTTTACACAGAAGTTCATCACTAGGAGGCTCACCCTCCTGTATTGCCTGCGGCAAACTCTTTATCAGGGGATCAGGATCGATCCCTAACATAAGTTTGATCGGAGCTATTCCGGTCGTTGGATTGATAGAGTGGTTCATGACTCTCTCAATCACCTCACATTGCCTAAACCAGTCCTTATGGTTTCGGTGACACAGAATACGGAGGTACAATGATATATCCCTAAGCGCTCTTTCGCAGGGATTACCGCTGGGAAAGTATGCGGAGCAATTGTATAGTTTCACGCCCGCATCTTCCAGCCTTTTGCAAAACACTTTCGATTTATGTACCGACACATTGTCACTGAGCACCGCTGTTACCGGGCCGTAAGTCGGTATGTAGTCTCTAACCAGCTTATCAGCACACAACTTGCTAGAGATATTTCTTAAAGGGTAAATCTTTACAAATTTTGTGAATACATCGTACGTAACAAATATGTACCTGTGTCCGAAGGACGATGTGGGCATTGGACCGTGTTCGTCCACTGCTACAAGTTCATTCTTTTTACCCCTAATAATGACCTGTGGTACATTGTCATACCTTACATTTAGAGGTTTCGCCCTCTGGCAGACCTCGCAACGAGATATTACCCTTCTAACCTTCTTTGACAGTTGCTTAATATAAAATGATTCTGACATAGTTAAAATGATCCTATCACTCCCAGAGTGACACATAGATAGGTGAAAGTTATTTATAAGTTCATTCTCCATACTCGCAGGTATGTATATCTTCCACTTCTGGATATCCCTACCATGCAATTTATACAAGATACCAGAGCGCAATCCATACACTTCATCTTTCACCTGTGAGATTTCTCTAGCTTTGTCCATTAAGGCCCTTATCGTGGAATCCTCCTGCTGCAAATCTGCAATTTTCCGAAATTTTCCCGTCAGAGCTCCATTCCTCGTGGAATCAATTTTCATCACGGCAATTTCGTACGCGGGGGCGGTGATAGTTTCCGGTAGCCCCGATTTGGAATTCAAACGAGAGAGACAATCACCAAAGATATTGTCTGCCCCCGGAATATGTCTAATCGTCACATCATGAGCCAAAATTTCGTGCACATATCTAGATATTCTAGAGTTCGTCAATTTGCATCTACTCAGAAACGCTAGGCTTACATGGTCGGTAAATATGATTATCTGCCTATTAAAGATATACTGACGGAACTTCTGTAGTGCAAAGTACACAGCAGAAATCTCTAGCTCCGTGATTGATGCGTTGCTTTCGGTACGCGACAGTCCCCTAGAAGCTGTGGCAATCACATGTCGCTTATTATCTTCATCTGTCTGACATAGAATTGCTCCATATCCATATGAAGACGCATCCGTATAAATCTGAAAAGGTAGGCTGTCGTTAGGCCTTTCCAACAGAATTGAGTCGGCAAAAAGCAGTTTCGTTCGATCGAATGCTTCCTGCTCTGCCGACCCCCACCTGAAGGGTGTATCCTTCTTCAACAATGCTCTGAGTGGGGCTACATGCTTAGCATAATTGACGAGAAACCGATTCTGGTATTGTAGGATACCTAGATATCTACGAACCTGTTTCCGGTTCCGCGGCGGCGGGATCCTCGCAATGCTCTGAATTCTCTCTTGGTCCGGTCTAATTCCGTCAGACGAAATTACGTAACCCAGGAAAACTGTCTCAACTTTAAAAAATGCTGTTTTCCCCAGCTTGACTGTCATACCAGCCTCTCTCAATTTAGTAGGTACAAAATCAATATCCCTAATATGCCTATCAACATTATTGCCATATATAAGAAAATCGTCAATGTACTGTGCCAGAAAACCTTTCGTCGAATCACCAAAAATTATGTCAAGTGCCCTTAGTAGCGCAGATCCAGAACTCGCGATGCCGAATGGGCATCGGGTATACTGATAAACTTTCCCGTTATGTAGGAACGCTGTGAATTTTCTCGAGTCCTCGTCCAGCGGAATCTGCCAATACGAACTGGTCAAGTCTAAACTAGTGAATATAGAACAGTCACTGATACGGCCTAACAAAGTGTCCACTGACTCCGTCCTGAAATTATCTTTAACTGAAAACGAGTTAACGTGTCGGGCATCGATCGTTACTCTTAAGCTTCCGTTGGGCTTCCTAACCCAGCACAATGCATTTACGTAAGGCGAGTCCGATACTTCTATAACTCCGTCTTTTAACATATCATTTATGACTTCGTCTGCCTGATCCCTTAAAGATAGGGGGATGGGTCTACATTTATGCCGAAATTCCTCCATTCCTACCACCTTAATTTTGTGTGTATACACTCTACACAGACCCGGCGCGTCTGAAAAGACATTTAAATGGCTACCTACAACATCCATTAAGCGTTTTCTTTCACTCTCACTCAGGCCGTGTGCCTGGTTAACTTTATCTCTTACTATTTCGAAAGTATCTGTCTTCCTATTGTTAGACGCGACTACCTGCCTAAGATCGCCCGGCGAAATCTCATTACAATATCTGGCCCTACCGCTAACGAGATTACGTCCTAATTGTCTCGCCTGGACTAATTCGCCGATACACAACTCGCATTCTCCGCAGCCTACTTGACACACTCCCCTAGTTACCTCGTTACCTTCCCAAGGATTAACCTCTATAATTACATTCTTACAAATTTTGAGGTGCTCTACAAAAAATAACTCTTCCTGTAATTCTATCTCTCCCGCGGTTCTCTCATCTAACTCAGCTCGAGCGTTATTGCTACTGAATGGGACATGGCCTACACTGCCGTTACCTGCCGTAACCCCTAGTCTGTTTTCCCTGAAATCTAATAGCGCGTGCCATTCATAGAAGCTTTCTACTCCAATAATGATGTCGGTAGTCAACCTTTGTATCACAAGAAAAATAGCATTTAATTTCACGTCTCCGCACTCTAACTCGAACCATACTTGATATTTTACCTTTTCCTTCTTCTTGCTTAGGGCGCCCGCACAGTACAGTGAACATATCGGTAACGTTTGCAGTTTTATTCCTGAATCCCTAACCTTTTGAAAAAATTCCAAGCTGCATACATTATTTGTGGAGCCCGAGTCCAACAACACACAACACTTTGTCCCGAATATTTTAGCATCTATATAAGGCAATACATAAGTCCCATTATTTTCTAACTCTGGGTTAGTAATATCGCTCTGTCTCTTTACGCTTACCGCGTTGGTGGATTCTTTTGATAGTGGCTTGCTGCACTTAGCTACAGAAATCTCCGAACCCTTGAGACTTCTGTCTAGTAGTTTCCCGAGTGCGATGCAGTCGGTTCCACTGCTACCTCGTCTCTATTTCTACAATTTATAGGCTCCCGGCCCACATTCATTCTGACCGGACTTTGCTGACGTCCGTTCATGTCTCTATTCCTACTTTGTCCCACATTACACTGTGTAGGGGGCCTATTGCACCCTTGTGAGGCCATTTCTTGTAGGACGCCTCGCCTATCTCTCTCCTGCTCCTGTCTCCTCCAATCACCTCGATTTTGCGGTCCCCTGCCAAAATTAGGCTGCCAGAATCCCTGTCTGTAATTTCTGTTTCGAAGCCAATGTGGTTGGGTTCTAAGCCTACTATTTCCGTTCTCTTGTCTTCCCGTGTACCATCGTATGTGGTTAACCCTACGCACGGGACCAACACCTCCTCTATCGTTCCTCATCCTGTTATGACTACTCTGGTTATTCCTGCTATTATTGTAAGGACCCCCAAAGGACGGGTCAATCCTTCTCTCCCTGTTGGGACTTTTCCCTCCGTTATGGCCATTGTAGTGTCGACTATATGCATTGTTGGGGCTCCTATCACAGCCCCAGCTACTCTGATTTTGGGCTCCTTTCCTTGGGGATGAAAAGGCTGTACTTGCCCCCTTCCCCGCTTTCTGGTCGGTGAGGCTTGAACCCTTTCCTTTGCCCTGTTCATAATCTGCCTGTCCACTACATTCATAGTGCGTGGCGTCCGAACCATCCAGCGCAGTCAATAGATCTATTGTTTCCCCGAAGTCTCGTGGCCCTGCTACAATCAGATTATATCTTATGTTCTCGGGATACTGCGAAATCACAGTTTGGATCAGCTCTGAATCCGGTATTGGCGGATTGAGGCTTTTCCCTTTCTTAACCAGTTCAAGAAAATAATCTATCATAGAGACGCCTCTTCCCGCGTCAAACCTGCTCTGATTAATTTCCTTCCTAATTCTTTGTTGTTGTCTTTGTCCCCAGTATCTCTCCGAAAATTTTTCTCTGAATTCCTCATAAGTGACATTATCCCCTAGGGCCACTAGCGCCCAGTTGAGTGGTCGGCTCTTTAGGCTCTTTCGTACAACAGTCATTTTTAGGTCATCCGGCACCCCTCTTACTCTGAAGTACGTTTCTAGCTCACTTATGTAGTTATGTGGGTTTGAAAATTCAACCTCATCAAAAATAGGGTAACCAATCTCATTCAAAATGTGAGTGGGGTACTGGGGACGGCCTAAATATGCCTTGTCGTTTACATTTATCAGCTCACTACGCACATCATCCCGTGAGGTCTGACATTCCTCACCAACACTATTGTTAACATGTCTTACATTTATGTTGCTACCTGATGCCGGGCTCTCACTTGTGCCCTCTTGTCTAGAAACTGCACGGTCCGAGCTGCTATGTCCGCTTAAATTTGCGGGACTACCCCCATTTAGTACGTCGTTTATTGAGTTTAGTTTACTTCTTAATTCTTCCAAACATTCGTTATCCGCCCTTTCTTTATTCTTTATGGCTCGCTTGAGACCGTCCACTTCCTGATCCATCTCACCTATTTTCTCTTCTACCGAATTCTGAATTTCTCGAACCTTCTCCACTATCGCTTCCTCGACAGCTGATTTTAGATCGCTATTCTCTCTCGTAGCGCTATCTCTAACCCTAACTTCTAAATCCTTCATACTTTCTGACATCCTATCCATAGCTATCTTCAATTGGGTCTCCATTCCGATCCCATTCTCGGTTAATTTTCCCTCTAGCTTCTCTATTTTGTCCTCCATCTTGTTTCCTCTTTCCGCTAATTTTGCAATATGATCTCTAATCTCTCTCGAACTTTCCCCCAATCTATTTTCCATTTGTTTTATTTGTTCTCTACTTTCCCTCAGAATCTGCTCTCTACTTTCCCTCGAGTTATTCTCTAATTTAGTTTCCATTTGTTTCATTTGTTCTCTACTTTCCCTTGAATTGTTGTCTAATTTATTTTCCATTTGCTTTATTTGTTCTTTACTTTCCCTTGAATTGTTGTCTAATTTATTTTCCATTTGCTTTATTTGTTCTTTACTTTCCCTTGAATTGTTGTCTAATTTATTTTCCATTTGCTTTATTTGTTCTTTACTTTCCCTTGAGTTATTTTCCATGAATTGTCTCATCTGCTCCCATAACTGTTCTAGAGTCATTTCCCCTTTGCCGCTTTCTCTCCTCTGTTGCTTTTCCACCGATCGCTCTCCCTCTATTTCCTGTCCTGCGTTATTCTCGACCTCCTCTCTGATTTCCAGAATTTCCTCGTCCTTCCTTTGCTCCATGGTTCCCTTGTTTCTATTTCCTCGTCTTTCTCGTATTTTCCTAACTACTTTACTCCTATGGCTACGTAGTATCATCTATATGCTACTCTGTCATCTATCCGACGCTTGCTTTCCCCATAATAATCTAACTAGGCCTGTATTTGCCCTCTACTCACTTCCAACAAATTACGCAATACACTTATTTCACTTTCCCCCAAAATATCACACACACAAAAAAATACATACATATATATATATATATATATATATATATATATACACCCGAAATATCACACCAGAAATTGAAACATATACACTTTATAATTATTCCCCCAAAATATCATATACATGTATACACATTTATTCATCTTCTATTCATACTTGCCACAGCCTCTCCGAGTCGCCTTCTCTGGTGGTCCCCGTGTTGTCTTCTCTAGTGTTGTCGTGATGTCGCGTCGCGATGGCTTGGTTCTGTTCCCGCCTTCCAGCGTCGTTCCTCGGCTATGCAGGGCTGAACTGCTCCGTCCGGTCCTCCTCGTTGTTTGGTGCTGTGTTCGCACCCGGGGCCGGTCACTGGAACAGCTGTCTTCCTTCGAGCCCCACGTTGGAAAGCGCCATTTGTGGGTGGAATCGTTGTTGAAGCCCCACGTTGGACGCCATTTGTGGGTGATGGAGGAGCTGGGGCCCCACGTTGGACGCCATTTGAGGGTGAGTGGTTATTGTGACCACACGTTGGGCGCCATTTGAGGGTGGGTGCGTCTCGATGTTGCGTGAGATTCACTCAGGGTAGCCGAGGTACGGTTGTGGTATAGGTTGATGTCGGGAATAATACCAAGCCGGCTACTTAAATAAAAGGCCGCGTAAACTTCAAAACTATAAGTTTATTGTCCTATCCACTTGGTAAACCCTAGAATATGTATTTCCGGCTGACATATAATTCAATCGTTGATCGCCTTTTGTATCGACTCTATGGCGGCTCTGAATAAGCTCTATCCGATACTACAAATTCAATACTCTGTCCATACACTATGACACGAAGCGAAATAGTAGTCCTGTCGACACCAAACGAAGTAGTTATTCTGCCCTGTATGTAGGGCCGCCGACACGATGCGAACTCGTTTTTATGATCTCCGCTCCGCGGCGGAATAGTAGTCGTCTTCTCCGCTCCCCGTCACCCTTATTTATAAAAACCTATCCTACGCTAAAACTAACTATCCTATTGGTTAAAAACTACGTCACTAACTGGCCTAAAATCTATT
This sequence comes from Periplaneta americana, assembly GCF_040183065.1. Taxonomy (NCBI): domain Eukaryota; kingdom Metazoa; phylum Arthropoda; class Insecta; order Blattodea; family Blattidae; genus Periplaneta; species Periplaneta americana. The sequence continues at coordinate 123,052,557 of NC_091118.1, read as the reverse complement.
CCCTATTGGTCCAAAGTGACCTCATAAGCTGGACCAAGATCTCTTCTTATTGGGCGCGAAATATGTCATCTCTAAATTTAAACTTTGGATTTCCCATAACATCAAATTAGTTTGTATATCTCACAAGAATACCCGTTCTTTGGAAAACCCAAGCTTGGCAGTATCTTTCCCACGGGTCTAGTCCGACTCCGGCTTTATGCTTCATCGAGTCTCTATAAGAAACCCCGCTCAAGGTGGCCCTAAATCTGTCCGATGCTGACAAGTGACGAAACACCTGTGTGGGGAAGCTAATTCTAACGAAGTCGCCAGAACATCCCCGCGAATACATGTAATAAAAATATGGAGATATCACTTCGCTAATAAATCGGTCTCTCCCTCTCCTAATTACTGCTTCAAATTTCAGTAAAATTAATGTACCACATGAGATATTTCGAATATATGCCTGAAGATGCAAAATAGGTGAAAACGTTAGCATTAAATCTTTTAAATTCAATGAATTACGAGTATTTATATGTATAAATATTTGTTGTTGTTTTAAATACTGATACGTCATTTCAACTGAACTTATAAACTAAATATTTTTATATTATACAGCATTATATTCTTTTCCACTTCCTGATCAGTTTCAGCATAATTCTTTCTTCACCCACTCGTTCCAACACAACTTGGTTTCTTATTCTGTTCATTTCACAAACTCCATTCTTCTCCATATCCACATTTCAAACGCTTTAGTCGCTTTTCTTCGCTTCGTAGTAATGTTCATGTTTCTGCCCCATACAATGCTACACTCCACACCAAGCACTTCACTAGTCTTTTCCTTATTTCTTTCTCCAGAAGTCTGCAGAAGATGCTCCTTTTCTATTAAAAGCTTCCTTTTCCTTGATATTCTCCTTTTGATTTCCTGGCAACAGCTCATGTTACTGCTTACAATACACCCCAAGTAGGCCTACATGAACCTGCCCATTTGCGCTCTACTTTAGAATTCACACATTTACCTTATTTACTTTTCGTCCTATGGCATGGTATTCGTCTTGTTGGCATTTATCTCCATTCAATATTGTTCACACCTGTCATTTAACTTCAGTAGCATATCCATTAGTATCATCTCCTCTTCTGCTAAGAACGCCATGTCAACAGCAAATCTTATACACTTCATTCTTCTTCCTCCTACTATCACTCCTCTCATGTTATGAAAACAGTTCTTCACTAAATCCTCCAAGTAGATGTTGAACAGGGTAGATGATAAAGGAAATCCTTGACGTACTCCTCTCCCTATTTCAAATCCTTCTGACATTTCTTCTCTTATTCTGACTTCGACTCGTTTCATATAAAGGTTACTGAACAGCCTCCTCTCTTTCCAGTTCACGCCAATAATCTTTAGGATCCCTAACAGTTTACTCCAATCCACTCTGTCAAACGCCTTTTTAAATCTACAAATACTATACACACTTCTTTATTCTTCTCTAGTTATCTTTCGTTGATTGTTCTTAGCAGTCCACTTGCATCTCTCGCACCTTTCCCTTCCTGAAGCCAAACTGCTCTTCTTCCAACTGTTCTTCCATCTTAGAATATAAACGTCGATCCAATATTCGCATAAGAATCTTCGTCTCTACCTAACTAAAATAACAAAGTAGTGAGTAAGTAATAAGGTTAAGTTTGGGATGTAACGCGTAATTATTTCAGCGCAATCATTACGATCATTACCGACCCCGTAAATTGATTTACTCGTACATGTGACAGTGCACAAGGGCAAACAGCGTCCCAGGTCGTATCCAGCAGACATGAATTTCTATTCAGAAGGTGTTCTACTTAGAATCTTATTTATAATGTTTGATAATACCTGTAGAACTTCTCTATACAAGAGAAAATACGTACGATTTACTTTGCACTCACTATTATATAAAATGATTACTTCACTCGTAAATTAGAACACATGACATAATAATGTCAATGTATGAAAATAACTTGAGTCATGCGATGTAACTATAATTAAGCACTTAATGGGCATTTTAACAAGAAAAATTATTTCTTTACGTATTGAACTGACAAACATTACATTTATAACAACCAAGTTAATTCGAAAGCGGTTTTTTTTTCTTGTAACAATTAGGCGAGTTGAGCAAACTTTCCCAATTTAGCCTCTAATTTGTGAGCCATCTGAGCGAAGATGCTGTTGTTGCATTGTCATGGCAACCACGCTCATTCATGTGACACAAAAGTTGTAGTACACAGTGTCTCAGAGTGTATTTTCCTAAGATAATACGCCCCACAGAACACGATGCGGGGGCAACACAGTATCTATAGATGAATTGAACGTTCTGCGTATCTCTACAGTCGAACTTCGCCATGGAGAATTCCGTTACCTCGTTCTAGAGGCGGTAATTCCTTTCTGTAGGCGAATATGATTCCATAATAATACTTCGAAACATAATTCCCAGCTATGTGAAAGGTCAGAGTTCATATAAAGAAGCCTGTCTAGGGAGTGTAGATTTTTTTCAAAGAACAGAGTGTTGATTTCAGTACCAAATGCAGTGGGTGTTCCATTCTTAAACAGTCAAAGAGGAAAATGGCAAACGAAATCACGGACTTGGTAACTTAAACATGATATTTTCAATACATGTTGAAATTGCAAGAAAAGTGATCTGTAAACTTCCTACTAACTAGTATAAAAATTAATTTCAAGCCATACAGGTCAAATACGAGTAAAACATATAGTTTACAAAATATTTATACAAAAAAAAAATCAAATTTATAAGAAAATGAAATAGAAGGCAAAGCAATACCAAATAATTCGCTGAAATAAACTACTACGTAAATATTACTGGAAATATTTTTTTTTCAACGTTGCTCTATATACATGATAAATATACAGAGCGTTCCAGTGAGTTTTGTGCCAGGCACGCGCAGTTGAAGGTTCCACATCAAGCGAACGAATCCCGCTCAAGGCCGTGGTCAATGTTCGGCGCCAGCTCAGTTCAGGGTTGCCAGATTAATTATTATTAAAGGATATACTGTAATATTTATTATTATTATTATTATTATTATTATTAGATAATTGCTAACCACTAGGATCGCTATTATCGCCTCATCACAGGCAATGCGAAATAGTACCGGCACAGTCTATTGTTCCTGATACCCTCAACAACTCGAACTTCGTGACTGTATATATCAGACTGTGGTTGTACGTAAATTATGTATGTTTGAATGTTGAACTCTGTACTATTATTGAATCAATATTTTTTCACGCTTTTAAGAGTTCATTAGTTCAATATTTTCGTACAGTCATTTTATGTAGCCTAATATGTTTTAATTCATCTTACTATTACTATGCATTTTATCAATTCTTTTTTCAATATTATTATTGTCTTTATGCTCACATTATCACTATCATTTGTCTTTTGACCTGATGATGCCATTAATTTGGCGAAAACACTTGTCATGCTTTTCAATTGTAAAAATAACCTAATGTAATTTATTTGTATTATTCCTTAGGTTAAATAATACAGTTATTTTTAGGATCTCTATACTTATTTTATTTTATTTACTTGTTGGACGGATGGTAAAAAATATCGGTATAATATGACAATAGTGAATCAGGATTCTAATGTAGAAGAATAATTTCTGATAATAAAACGTTTTAGATTAAAACATAATTGTATGAACATTATGACCCATGACTATTTGAATCTAGGTCTGAATGACGTCACACAAGGTTACACAAAGTAGGATACTTCCAATTTTCCACACATGTAAGCACTGGCACGCACACACGCGCACATACGCACGAGATAAGACTAAATGTGCCAACTCTGCTATGATTATACTCTTTTGAGATCTCTGTTGCAGATAAAGAAAATAATGTAATTAAGCATCTTTTGTAAATATGATGAGTTTTGAAGTTTTAATGAAAAAAATGATTTATAATTTAAAACTTCTTGTTTGACAAAGTCTGCTGCTCTGCAATGTGCTCGCCTAATTCTGGACAGTTTGGCGTAATTCTTTAAGAGGCCAGGATAATTTATTTCAAATCATTTTTATATTTCATAATCAGAGTATCATATTATCGTCTATTAATGTCTTCTAAATGTTAAAATAACTAAAGAAACACTGTCAAAATCTTGCAGATTTATTTTATCAACAGTAATCTCACTAGAGGATTTGATTTATCTAGAGAAAATCAAAACTCGAGTGGGATTTAATTGACTATTACGCGATTAGAAGAAAGTTTATAAAGATTAGAAGTAACGAAGTAGCTACTCCAATACAATAAAATATTAATTGACATACGAAAATACAACTGTCTTCAAATTTGTACCATCTCAACATTATAAATATTACGCTAGTAGATGATAGTAGTGTGTTATGAATAGCTGTTTTCTTATCAGTTGTGCCAACTATGGAATCTTCATTGAACTCTGTAGACGGTTACTGGTCAAGAAGGCTTTGTTGATTCAGTTTCATTTTTATTAAAACAGGTTCATTCCACTTCAATTATCCCGATCCCAGTAATCAACGTCACTTGAGAGATGATTTTCAATAAATCTTAGTAATAAACAATCTCTGATACGTGACTATTCATAATATCATATAGCAGAAGCTATTAACATAACCTAAAATATAATAAACGAGTGTTAGAAAAGTTTTAATTAGAGATGATGAAATAAACAAGAAACATATTAATTAACGACGATGAAATAAAAAATAAACATGAATAATTTTAAAAGAAACAATTATTGAAAGTAGGTACAATTTTCAAATTTGAAAGTTTTAGTGGTTGGTGGTTCAGTTGATGTTATATTGGACGTGTGCGTAAAAGAAGTGAACTCGGTGATGTACATGGTGTATCCTTCAACTTATTTAGGATTTCCGAATGGTGCTCTTCATTTATTTGTAAATAGTGTTTCAGGGAAGATGCATAGCTATGGCCAGTGATCTTTATTAATTCTTGTTCTTGAATGCCAATGTGAGTCATATTTGAAAGTGTTGTGCATCGACTGGAGTGGTTTGTAATTTTCTGTTTTTTGAAGTCCAGACCAGTGCAGTTTGAAATGTTGGCAAACAAAGAAACAAATGCTAGGGACGCGATAAAATTGTGCGATAAGCAGCTATGATTGGTTGAAAGACGTCCTTTCGTACCGTTTTATTGGTCAAAAGTAGTGTGACGTAGTAAAAGTGTAATAGTTAGAGAAAATAGTTACAGTTATAATATGTATGAAAGTCCGGAATTAACATTTTTTGCTAACAGACTTTAATGGTGACGGACGTATTCGACAACGACCACGGACAATCACTGGGTTGTCAAGTTTAATGACCCTCTCCTCTCATTACTTGCAACAATTGTGGACAATTGGGATGTGTTCATTGAGTCTTATTAAAGTTCTGGCTACTCGGCTTTGGAAAGCTTTGTCGTTCGGGCTTCGAAAGACATTCCATTGCTCGGAAAAAAAAAAAATTAAAACAATAACACAGAATGAACATATCTCAATTTCGTGAGTATAGAAAAACTTTGTGTCAATGGATGATCTGTAAGTGCAGAGTCAATACAACTGACAAAAGCGAACTTAGTACAAATCAATTAGGGCCTACGTGCAATTCAGAATTAATTTATATGTGACTAAACATAATTTTTGTCAGGACCTATGCATTATTACATATAAGCCAGAACCACGTGTAGTTGGGTTATTTATAACCCAGGTTCTACTCTATATCTTATGACTTTATTTAACTTTATAAGTATCACAATTCGAATGCTTATGTATATGTGAAACTTGGAATGTACAGGCAACCGGAAGAAGACGACTGCAGAAAATTCAATATACACGTAAAATTGAATAGTTATTTATTACTGAGGAAGACTGTAGCCCTTAAGTAACAAAGTTTATTTTTAAAGATTAGCTCCAAGTGAGCCGACTACGTCTGCAAAGATAATTAACAAGCCTGAAAAGTCGGGTGCAATTAGATGTATGCAATAAAACTACGGTAACAACAAGAATGCATGTCCTTCAAGCACGCAGAGAAGCGACAGGTGTGTAGCATTGGTTTTGTTCTCAACAGAGTCGATGTGGTGACGCACGTACATTAAGTTGATGTGACGTATTCCACGCCATACATATCTCCCCTACCCGAGTATTTTTGGCCAGTCCATCAAACGTCCCTGATTTAGAGGCCGAAGCTCCGAAACAAACTATCTGAAAGCTTGCATCGAATGGGTCGGTCAATTTATTTACATCGTAAATGGATTACTTTAGCTCTGGAATCAATTAGTAAGGGAAAATTTCACTTCAACGGAAATTTTAAATTATATTCAGCATAATTCTTCAAGGATTGGGAACTTGGGCTCTTTACGTCCCCGCTCTTGTAAGCATTTTGAACAGAGAATTGATATTTGGCTACGTTTCCAGGCTCCCTGATCACTTGAACCGCTTGGTTGATGGCTGGGTCTTTGATGGCTGCATTGAGTGCTTATAACGTAGAAAATATTTTAAACCTTTGTATTTTTAATATTACTAAAGACAATTAAATGAAACTTTGCCTCAGTATGAATCAATTTAAGAATAATTTAATATTCATTCTTAATTACACTCTTAAAGCTTAGATAGACCTAATAATCACTGATGAATTATTTATTTAATTTAAATAACTTAATACCAACTTCACTGTGTTAATATTTAAGTTATGGTGTTAATTTACCTAACTGACTAGTTTCGGTGTTATATCAACAACCACTAAATTCTAGTGAGTTCTCGCGCTATCTTATGATTTCCTGATAGGGTGGGGTGCGTTCATGATTGGTAGTGTTGTATCGAAAAAGGGTTATGTTCTGAAATTCAATTGAGTGTTGAGGATTGTTCTAGAGTAGGATATCGAGGGGTTTTTTTTTGTTGAATAAGTAATATTTTCATGCCAGTTTCTATGTTGCTGTAATTGTGGTTGGAGTTCGTGATGTAGCTATTCTGAGTAGGTTGAATTGTTGTGTGGTTTGATTGTTGTTTGGTTATGGCTGTGATATAATCTTAAGAATATATCACAGCCATAATCAAACTACACAATAATTTGACCTACGCAGAACACATCAGAACTTCAACTCCTACTACAACTACAGAAACATAGAAACTGACATGGAAATACTACTCATTCAACCAATAAACCAGAAATTCGATACTCCAGAGGAATACGAAATTTAGAGACACGCAAAAACACATCCAAAACACATTCTCAACACTCAATTGGATTTCAGAACACATACCCTTTTTCGATACAACAATACCAATCATGAACACACACCACCATAACAGCAAACCAGAAGAAATGCGGGAACTCCCTAGAATTCACAGGATGATGGCTATAATATCAAAACTAGTCTAGCAGGTAAAACAAAACCATAATTTTAATATTAAAACAATAAAGTTGTTATTTAATTTAAATAACTTAAAAATTAATCAATAATCATTTAATGCACATAGTAGGCAATAATATTTTTCACATCTTTATTTAAGAAAATTGTTATTTTTAGGGGCCGAATTCTGATTTTCCTTCACGTTCGCACTGAATTAGGTGCTCTTTTCTGAGGAAGTATTTCACATACCCTTAATGAACAGAATGTATCAATTAAAAACATAAATAATGGTCCAGATACAACGTAACCCTGTGTGCGACTAATTTCCCAAGACAAAATAATTTTTCTGTTGTTAAAATTATGTCAACGCCTATAGGACTTACGTATGGGTAACCTCAAATTCTGTAAATTCTGTTTTAGGACAAGCTGAGGAGTTTCATTTATAACTTATTTCGTTGTGTGGTTATGTCAGGCCAAATCATATCTTGTAGACGGAGCTGGTGTGAATTAGGTGCTCTCGATGCACATTAGTCACGTTTAATCTAAACCTCTGTCGATCGTTACTTTTCTAGGTATTCGTGAAAAGTTAATATTAACTCCTGCAGTAAGAGTTCGGTAAACATTTGTCATTATGTCACTTGGTTGTTGAAATTCTTGCGAGGAACTATTACATAGCTTTCCAGTGTTATTAAAAGCTCTAAAGCCAAGTTTTAAAGAATATATTTTCAAATTTGAGAAATGTTTCGGCATGGCCTATTGCCAGCGTTGACATCTCCGGAGTTGCCCGATACCCTCCCAAACGCGTAGCCCCATTCCCTCCCGAAATAGGTACAGGTCTGTTGTCTCCCATCTGAAATCAACTTCACGGAGATTATGGGTCAATTGCCTCCCTCCCATCTGAAATGTAAACACAACTTCCCGTCCCACTTCACTTACAGACTGCGAACTTTCGTAAGTTCAAATTAATATCCGTGGCTTTGCGTTTAGCACAGTTCCGAATTAGTCTATATCGGTTCAGGATATCGGAACTAACGTATTCATGGTTATGCTCAATATTTCGTTCAATCGTTATTTCAGTATTTGAATCAGTTTCAATGAAGCACTTGCACGTTTTTAAATGCATGTCCATCTTTGTACACCGTCCTTCAATGCCTTCTGAAAATTGAATTTAAATCCATTATATAAAATTGGGTCCTTTCCCTTCTCACTTAAAAGTTTCTTTACCTCAGCCGTGATAGTAACTAACCCAATACAACCACATAACAACTGTTACACTACAGTAATCAAGAGGGAAGAGGGATACTTGTATTTCTAAATAAAATTTAGCCGGAAGCGAATGGAGATAGTATTATCTTAGGACTTAAATCGATCAGGAGGGAATTGGGCTGTGGAAATTGACCGCGAGAGGAAACTGACCCATCTCCATATCGACCTAGAGGGGTAGTTATGTAGCCCGTCGGGTCACATATGAAATGAGATAACAGTACTCCGATTCACCTTCAACTTCCATTTCATCGTTTACTTTTCATACTAGTCAGTGATAATGCAATATTGAAAACAAACTTCAGATATAATTAATAACATAACTTATAAAAGATTACTGTAACATTTGAATAGAATGGAATAAAGGCGCATTCCGAAGAAAGCATTCGAAGGGTAAAAAAATCATAGTCCAAAAACATAAATTTTCAGGAGAAACAAAAAACTATCTGGCATGGGTGTTGTTGACACGATACTCCAAGTATGAATTTCATACTGTCATAACTTGAGGTGTTGTAAAAACTTGGGAAAACTGAAGTACAATTTTATACCTTAAGTTGCCTTATAGAAATACATGTGTAAATGCAGGTAACTGTTGACAATGGTTGTTTTAAGAAAAAAAAAGACACTCTGTTGTTGCTGAAGTGTTCCTCTCCTTTAATCTTATTTTTCTAGAGGCACAATCCCAAGGGATTCCTTAGAAGTCTTCCGAAAATTTAAAGTTCCTGACAGCACCCTGAAGATGATATCCTCCACTGCCATGAAGTCATCGATTTGCATAATTAATCATCATTTATATTCTTTATAAAATAAATTTGTCTTGTAGCCTATACCGTTTGTTGCATTTCCAATAAATTTTTCAATGATAGCGTACCTAACTAGGGTTTTTATTAAAGAAAAAATTGAATTAAACATAAATATTCTCTTAGAATTGATTAGGAGGCCGATTATTAAACCCTGGTTTGGACGACTATCAAATATCTATATCCTGTTTCTTCTCCTTCCATTTCTTCCATGGGGTTACTTCTGCACATATAGGCGACTCCATAACTAAATAGACTACAACAATTCACGTGCCAAAGTATTTTTCTCTGAGGTGGCAATATTGCAAGCTACTACAGTTTAAAATTGCATGGATAAATGTTTCAAGATGATATGAATGGGATATTTGTAAATGCTACCATGTCCTGGTTGGACAATGACTGTTTTTACAAAAAAAGTCCTTAGACTATGGTTGTTTCATGAAAACCACTGAAAATTTCCACTCCTATAACATAGGTCTATGATGCTTTTCCCCCTAACAACTAGGGGAGAGTTGGGTAGTATCGGACATCAGGTAATATCGGACAGTGAGTTTCTTTCATCTACCACCAGATGATAGTACATGAATGACATGTTTACGTTTACAGAAACGTAACCATGTTATTCAGGTACTAGCATCTAGTGGTAGATGAAAGAAACGCACTGTCCGATACTACCCAACTCTCCCCTAATTCAGTAGATGGCCGCTACAATACGCTCACCATATCCTTAATATCTCAAATTTGCATTTTTTCTACTATGATTATTTTTTAACTTCATTTGTGTAGGTTACATGTACCACGAGTGAGGAGAATGTTAGTCGTCCGAAACTATGTTGGAGTCAACAATTCTAGCTGATACGAAATGGGCCAGTAGCCTCAAACCAGATCTATTTATTATTATTATTATTATTATTATTATTATTATTATTATTATCATTATTATTATTATTTTAACAGGATATTCAACGACTACTAGATTATATAGCGAGATGGTATTTTTGCGAGATAAATCCGCAGTGGGATTACCTGACATTCACCATACAGCTGGTGAACACCTCGTAAAAACTCGATCAAATAATCAGCCCAAGCGGAATTGAACCCACGCCAGAACGTAGCTTGGGATCAGTAAGCAAATGCGCTACCGACTGAGCTACGCCAACCGCCCCATACTGTTGTTCATGATGTTGACGATGATAAAGCATCTGTGGGGCAGGCTTTCTCGGAATAATTCGATTTTTTCTCCACTTTTATTCAATAGATTGTGAATAGTCGTATTCTATTTCAACAACTTTCAATAACACGTTTAGTTTGAAAGAATCGCTAAGTCTTTCTATATCAAAGCAGGGATTTGTTTGCTGTAGAACGACGGAATCTTGTGACGTCTTGGAGATGAATTCGATACGAGTGCCGATGTTTGCACTATAAGATTCCAGTAACAACGGTTCAAGCCGCCCAGGTTTCTTGCATATCAATATTTTGCTTTTCTCTGTCGTCATATCGCCATCACTAAAATTCAGTCCTGCGCGGTGGAATGGAGGCAACTGCATAAAATACAGCAAATCAGTGAATCTATGATGAACTGGAGGTGAGAAAATAATGGTATTCGCAAGATCGCTGAGGACAACTATCGTACTGTAATGTAATGAATTTTTGCGTGTTCTATTGTATCCTATTATTCGTATTATATTGTATAACTTTTTATCGTACTGTATTTTATTTCACTGTGTCATATTGTACTGTATTTCATTGTCATATTTTAGTTATTTCACTGTATGATATCGTGTCGTATTATATTGTATTGTATTATAGAATTTGTATTATAATTATACAATTTATCGTACTGTATTTTATTAAGTTGCATCATACTAAACTGAATTTTACTGTATGGTATCGTACCGTATTGTATGGTCTCATATTATGTTATTTTTATTGTATGGTATTTTAACGTACTGTGTTTTATGAAGTTGCATCGTACTATACTGTATCCTGTTATATTATTATTATTATTATTATTATTATTATTATTATTATTATATTGTATTGCATTTTATCGCACTGTATTTTATTAAGTTGCATCATGCTGCACTGTATTTCAGTGTATGGTATCGTGCCATGTTGTATTCTATCGTATTATATTATTTGTATTGTATTATATTTTATCGTAAGTTAATGTATTTTATTAAGTTGAATCTTACTGTACTATATTTCATTTTATGGTATCGCGCTTATATAATATTGTTTTATTGTATTGCATTTTATCGTACAGTATTTTATTAAGTTGCATCTTATTGTACTGTATTACATTTTATGACATCGTGCTATATTGTTCTGTTGTATTGCATTTTATCATAGTATATCTTATTATATTACATTATACTGCACTGTATGATACTTATATGTTACTGTATTTCAATGCATGTTATATCGTATATTGTGTTGCATTTTATAGTACTTTATTTTCTTGAGTTGCATCATACTGTACTGTATTTTATGTATCATATTTTACCGTATTTCACTAAATGGTATCATGCTGTATTGTATGTTATGGTATATATTCTATGGTACATGACCCTAAAAAGGTAAAATAAAAAAACAAAAGAAACTGGAGTGAAAACTTATAAACCATGATTTTACACACCCCTTTAAATTAACATAAAGGTGGGTATTCACAAGAATATTTTTATAAAAAAAAATGATAAATGGGCTACTTGAGAACAAAAGGCTGTACAAGACTGTATCGTAATAAAAGTGAAGTATAAGAATATCGTAACGATTGGTTGAAGAAGAGAATGAGAATGCGAGGTACAATATTAATAAAAGTAGTGAACTAAAATAGTACAGTAGGAGTAAGAGGTGTATCTGCTAGAGATGAACAAAACTAACTGCCGCTCTCGCTCGCTATGTTCGTTGCATTTGTCTTTCGAGTCTCGTCTAGTGCTGCTCATCGGAGTGACTACTACCGCGGAGGAATCGGAGATTACGAATAAAGCTCTCCACCGGTGATCTCCGGTTCCGGTGGAACAGGGAACATACGGAGGGTTGCGGTGGTTCGGAGCGAAGCGAAGTTGGAGGACGCAGAGCTCAAGGACGACCGACGCGTACGGACTGAGGGTAGTTGTGAGTGGAATAAAATGGCACCAAATCGTATATCCGTCGAATGGAAATTCTTTAATTTAGTTGAAGATAATAATACAGTCGCACGCTGTGAAATTTGTGGGCAAATTTACTTCAATGGTGGTGGTACTTCGAATTTGTTAGACCATTTGAAGCGATCGCACAATCGCGAATTTGAAGAAAGTAAGTAAATTTAACTGTTCAAAACACTTTTGAACGCTTTTAAAAAGCGTGATTACTCTGATTTATATATAAAAGTTCTAATAAAAATAATTTCGTGGTTTTGTGTGCAGACAGAGTAACTTTGCGAATGAAAAACTGAAAAGCAGAAGAATTTCAGCAAAAAAGGACCCTCTAAGATTGATCCAGCATATTGTTACGAGATGAAACTCCAAACTTCAGTGATGAGCCGCTTACTTGAAATGAAATATGAGTTGGTGATTGTGTTGCCAGAAAAGCCAAACGCTCCTAGGACGCTAACGGGTCCGTATTTGGAAATCTCTATGGCGTGGACCAGGTTAGATAGATTCGCTGAGTAGACCAAAATTTAAAAATGTAGGTATGTAAGTGTTAGGCTAACATTAAGAGCCGCGGTTGTGGTACTCGTACTTGCTGTCAAAAATAAATTATTACCATTGAGATACACATTGACGGTTAATTAGTGATATCGTTTTCGTAGTTTTAAAATTACGCAAAACATTTGATACGATTTTTTTAACTGCTTTAGTGCTACTGTTCCAAAGGTCCACGTCTAGAAAAACAAGTCTTGAAATGTTTATAAAACTTAACTTTCGAGGCAATAAAAATCGTACATAACTTATATGGAATATTTAAAAGGTAACTTGAGTTATTAGATTAAAATATTGAGTTTCATTCTGAAACTAAAGAAACGTGTGGTAATAATATAATTACAATTATCCTTAAGTTGATATCCGCTTATATATTTTTATTACAGAGGAAGAGTGGCGCGTTTTAGAAGAGACAGTTCAAATACTGACACCCTTTAATACAATTATCACAATCCTGTCTGGTGAAGAATCTTAATAAATTATTTTGGACAGTAAACTTTAATCCTGGATACCACACGTGTCTTTTGTTCCATTCTGAAACTCCCTTAATATATTTTACGTTAAACTAAACCGATTAGAATAATAATTGACAAAAACTGTTTGTGAATAAACGAGTGTTTCCAGGAAAATTATAAATGTTTACATTAGCTATTGAAAAGCTTTACTTCTGCGTTAGTTTTCAGTTAATTTTAATGTTATCAATTTGATCAATGACATAACACTAATATTCCTTTCCACATATACCATGAATTTCAAAACTAGAAAAATAATCTGTCAGCTAACATAGTACTTCAAGCAAAACAACAAAAAAAAGAGAGAGAGAGAGTGGTAAATAAAGAATAGAAAATAAACAACATAAAATTACACACATATTTTAAAAGATACGCGAACGTCAGCGGACTCCAATCACTACCTGAACCGACTAAAGGAATGCTCAGCGGAAAATGTATATCTGCGCCACAGCACATATACAACCTGCGCGGTATCAATCGGAGGTAACCGGAGGTCTCCGATTGAAAGCGCACAAAAACCTCTCCGGAGAAAAACCTAATCATAACCAGCACTAGTCTCGTCTCGTCATTCTCGTGCGCTTCGAGTCTCGCTCATCATTCTCGAAATAGCATTTCATCGGCATGGAAAGATTTAGTAACTTTGAATAACATACATCATTGAAATAAATAACACTATAAATGTTTAAATTAGACAAAAGACATAACAGAACAGTATCTTAGTTATCAAAATGTTCTGGTTCTATTATATGATATTACCTATGGTTATATAAATAGAAAAAAACAATTCTCAAATAAATTTGCATTTCTAAGAAACATAAAACATAACGTTAATATCTTTTTACTTGAAATTGCACACTTTATCTTAAACATATGAAAAGAAAATTAAATTCGTAGCCTTTTAATATGGGCCTAGTAATTAAATAAAGATTGGGAACGGATTATTATACACTGAAAAATAGAGATGATTTTTCAAATAGGCTGCTTGATTGTTTATACATATATAACCGTTTCCAAAGTAGATATAAGTTCAGTAGGTATAAACAACTGCTGCGATTCAAGGCTGCTTGACGTTCGGGACTTCGGAAGTGATCAATCTCGACGTCTCGAAATACTCACAAGCGGTCTTTTACGTATACGACGCGACGTATAGAACATTGTCGTGCGGGTTTTCGGCTTTGCGGGCGCTATTAGTCTTGCTTTCTCGATCATTGTTCATGTCTACAGTAGTATCTACTCTGATGTAAGCTTATTTCATTAAATCAAGAGGAAGAAGATTGAGAAGAAAAAGGAGGAGGAGGAGGAGGACGAGTAATATCATGTGGTATAGGCGAAGACCATATAAATATAAAACGAAAACTGACTGAATTCAACAAGTGCTCTTCAGTGTCTTATTAATAATGTTAGCAATAATGTTACAGGGTTGTCTTGCTGCTCTGGAGATGAAGTTCAGATTCCAGTGAGCTCCACTGAATTTTATAGTGGATAAATATAATTTTTGAAATGAATTACTCATGGCACTTCAGTTTCCTTTGTAGTTTACTATCAACTCTATAGGATTCCCAAACATCCCAATGAGTGCAGAACGCAACATGAAACTACTTTTTCGCTTCATATTCTAAGAGAGTAACCCCACTGGGTTCCTACTGCGCATGTTCCAGAGGGTAACCATATGAATTCCTCGATTTAGCGCCAACGCCTGAATAAATGAGCTATGGCGCAATGACACGATAGGATATATTCAACGTGTCATGCATGACAATTCACTATAATCTGACAACTGCACGATTCCCCTTCAGGGATTTCAATTGAATATCTGTACGTTATATTGCTTCAAATTGTTGACATTTCCCTTAGGCTGCGTGGGAGCAACTGTAACTGGATTCCAGTGTTCTAGAATTCACGTATAACTAGGCTACAACAAAGACATAGCGCATTCTATTTGACACAGTTTGTAGCTGCTGATAATGAGGAGGAAGTACTCTGCGTTGCATAAGAATTGGGTCATATTCCAGTATTTATGAGAAAATGGGAACAGTAAGACATTTCCGCCAACAGCAATGGAAAGTTTTCACCGCTTCAGAACGTAAAGAACCAATTCGAATATCACACAGTACAAAGGTATATGCGAAACAAACGAACCTTCTCACTACTCTAAAAGCGTAATTCAATCAAATAAATAGTACACGCCTAGCTAAACGCTTCATAATATTAATGAAAATAAAATTTTAATACAAATGTGATTGTTAAAATTGCTGTGTGCACAAGAGCTGAAATTATTTAGTCTGTTAGAAAAAAATGTCAGAATGTCTCAAATTTGTCTTCAAGTTACTAGAAAACGGGAGATTTATTTAGGCCTGTATTTGTTGCAGGTATTGTTTTGAAATACATTTCAAACTGTATTCAACTGTATATCTATTTATGATACCGTATTTTTACTGTATAAGACAATTGTCCAGCGCTGTGAATTAACGGTTAACATGCCTGATCGTAGAACGAGCGGGCTCGGGTTCAAATCCTGGTTTGGAAAAGTTACCTGGTTCAGGTTTTTTCGGGGTTTTCCTTCAACCCATTAAGAGCAAATGCTGGGTAACTTTCGGCGCTGGACCCTGGAATCATTTCGCTGGCATTATCACCTTCATATCATTCAGACACTAGATAACCATAGAAATTGATAAAGTGTCGTAAAACAACGAATTTAAAAAGACACTTTTTCTTTTGAAAATAGGTCCGAAAAAACAAGGTGCGTCTTATACGCCGAGACTGTGTTTGTGAATGGGTAAAAGCTTCATGGGATGCTGTGAAAACTGAAACAGGAAATAATTTAAGAAGTGTAGCATTAATAATACACTGGATGATGTGGAGGATAATTTTTTGTATGAGGACTCAAGATTCTTTAACTCTGCAGATGAATTTCTGGGTTTTGACGAAGAAGATTAAAATGTATTCTTTCCTAGTTAAATTAGGTATTTAAAAAAGTAGACCTACAAATTACTTTGTATTTGAAATAGGCCTATTGTAAATTAATTATAATAGGCCTACTTATTAGTGATAAAGGTTTTCCTTCAGTAATGTGAAGTGCATATTATACGCAGGTAAAGACGGTAGATAGTGTTTATTACTTTTAGTTTCTCATGTGAAGTATGAGAGAACACAACTGCCATGCGTCTGCATTTCTTTCGGGAAAAAAGGCACGCGTACAGGATTATTAGATGAAAACATACAGTATATGAAGTGAAAGCTAAAAGGATAGTTAGTAGTAGAACGGCATCAAACATTTTAAGCGATTTTATGATGAAGGCCTAAGGTAGCGTTGTCAGAGAGAGACTAAACGGAGCGGAGCGCTCCACTAGACTCGTTGCGTGCTCCGGTGTTTCCACGGACATAAGCAAGTTCACGCTCCGATCTAGCTCCATAACCGGTTTTGGAGCTTACAACTCTGACACTACTGGCCTAAAGTTTCAAGATAAACCACGCTTAGGAAGAGAATGGAGCTAGGCATATATTCATCTAACTGGAAGAGGAGCCACTTGCCAGAGGAATGAATTGTCAACATGTCTTTGTGTTTATAAGATTCATAGCCTATTACCATCCCACCAAATTCGGATTGTGTTTAAACGATGACGACTAGATCCGTATGGTTAGACCAAAACACAATTATTGGAAAAAAGCTTTTGAGACAACATAATATATGGTCCAAAATTTTATATTTAAGCACTATTACTATTAGAGCAAAGAGAAATTATTATGATACTGCAAGAATTAGATTTCGAGACTTCGAAGGAAATACAAACTCTCAGAATTCCTGATCAAATAATGTGGTTTTAGGCATACTGCCTATCAGTTTAGAATAAATTATATTGAACTACACATGAGATTTCGTTCATATTCAGTCCCTACGCGCACGTATGGAAATAATGAGAAACTAATGGATTTTTTTTAACATCAATATAAAATGAGGATTTTCTCCACCTGAAAGATATTTTCTTGTTTACTCTCAATACATGGAATAAACTAACAAATAAAACGGAAGCGCTCGTACCAAGCGAGGAATTATTTTTTAATAGCAGCAGCAGCAGCAGCAGCAGTGGTAGTATTTTTTATTTTAGTAGGTTATTTTACGACACTTTATCAACAGCTTAGGTTATTTAGCGTCTGAATGAGATGGTGATAATGCCGGTGAAATGAGTTCGGGGTTCGGCACCGAAAGTTACCCAGCATTTGCTCATACTGGGTTGAGGGAGAACCCCGGAAAAGACCTCAACCAGGTAACTTGCCCCGACCGGGAATCGAACCCGGGCCACCTGGTTTCGCGGCCAAACGCGCTAGTCGTTACTCCACAGGTGTGGACCAGTGGTAGTAGTAAGATCAGCAGCAGTAGTAGCAGTAGCAGTAGTAGTAATTTTTTTATTTTTCTTGGTTATTTAACGACGCTGTATCAACATCTAAGGTTATTTAGCGTCTGAATGATTTTCTTACTTAGTTATTTAACGATACTGTATCAACTACGAGGTTATTTAGCGTCAATGGGATTGGTGATAGCGAGATGATATTTGGCGAGACGAAGCCGAGGATTCGCCATAGATTACCTGACACTTGCCTTACGGTTGGGGAAAACCTCGGAAAAAACCCAACCTAGTAATCAGCCCAAGTGGGAATCGAACCCGTACCCGAGCGCAACTCCGGATCGGCAGGCAAGCGCTTTAACCGACCGATCTACGCCGGTGGCACGTCTGAATGATATGAAGGTGATAATGCCGGTAAAATGAGTCCGGGGTCCAGCACCGAAAGTTACCCAGCATTTGCTCGTATTGGGTTGAGGGAAAACCCCGGAAATTGTTTACTTGCTCCGACCAGTATTCGAACCCGGACCACCTGATTTCGCGGTCAGGCGCGCTAACCGTTACTCCAAAGGTGTGGACTAATTGAACTGCACGCAGACACGCACGTACACAAACACACAAAACACAGTAAATCACAATTTTTTTAATCTGAGAAGAGAATTCAGAACTGATGTTTTAAGAGCAGTGTTTATCTTATTATCCATTTGTAGTTGCAGTACTTCATAAATTTCACCTAGTTTCCCACGAATTACTGCAGTGCATAATGCAGTACAGGGTAAATGGACGGCTGTGTCATTAAAACAGACTGCGACAAAAACGTGGAGTTGAATGTATGTGTTTGTGTATGTATGCGGAGGGGAGGGTCGAGAAGCACTGCTAGTTGATATATATTATCTCGGAGGAGTTGACACTGCTCATAAAATAGATCGAATTATGTGTTCGGAAATATAAGGACGCTGAAATAAAAATAAAATAGGAACTGATACTCAAAAGTTCTGCAAACATAAAAACAACTTGTTTCTGTGATATCGAAACATGGGTAATAACAAGAGCAGACACGAATCGAATTCAAAGGGCCGAGACGAGATTTTTATTACAAGTGTCATTGGAGAGCCACGTTAAAAATAATATCACAAAAATTATTGAGGAATACAGACCGCTTCAAAAGAAATTCTCACAATGGAAACTTGAATTCAAAACCGGAGAGAATAAGGTAAAACTTTGTTGGACAAATTTCTTTGAAATACTCTCATTTCCATTGTTGTTTTATTGTTTAGTCAACTGTCTGATGACAGGTCTGAACCTCAAAAGTGATATCCACAAGCAGCACTTATGAGGCAACTAGGCCAGAAGATAATGAGGTGGGTGGCCAGTTCCTTTCTCCCTCTATTGCCTATTTCGCAGACTAGCTACATATCACACTATCAGACTTCAGATGTATACAATTTTATTGTTCTTCCTCTGACACATATCGTCAAGTGAGATGTTACTACCTGATAATAACGTATATGTACATATATCAGTCAGAACCTCAATCAGAGGACTCTCATTTTCATTATCAGTCCAATAATGAACAACTTTATTCGTATAATTATTACAGACAAGTGAAAATATTCGTACATATTCTATCCAGCGAACACAATATACCGTCGATTCTATAACTTCGTTACAGATTTTTAAGGATGATAGAGATCATTTTGAACAACTTGATAATATTACACAACATGTGTATTTGTGAGAATATTTTCTCTAATTACAGTTCTTTTTAGTTTAACGGATCTTGGTAAATCATTTCTTTGTCTTCAACGTAGGCTCTGAAGATACTATGATGTCTATAAACAGTGCAGCTCATGCATTTTGTCAAGACAATTCCCCACTCTTCCTACAGAGCTGCGCACGATATCGGATGAGTCTACTTACGAATTATAGGGGAATGGATTAGCCTTTGCCTTGAACTCGGTAGACACACGCCCGACCTTCTCTTCTACTCTTACCTCCTCCACAGAAACGTTGTTCCCCTACTGCGCATCGCGAGTGTCTTGACAAAATGCATGAGTTGTACAAAGTGTATGTGAATACAGAACCATGTTTAAAAAGTACATTACGATAGGCAACAGTCGAACTCGGGACCAGTGTCACAGCAAAATCAGTTTAAACGCATCTTCCTTAGATGAATGACGTTAGGTTTACAGTAAGCATTACTTACTACTGTTTGTAGTTTATCATGAAAAGGTTTACATTGACAGAACTTGCTGATTTGAATTTCATTCACGAAAAAGTAAATAGAAATGGAAGACAAACTGCTAGGGTGTATCAATTAGAATTTCCTTTACGCCGCCAACCATCTCATGTCATGTTATATTACTTCAGCTATGCCGGAAAGAAACAGGGAACTCCTTCAAACTTAAGTAAACATATGTAGGCATTCAATTTTTTCTCCTTATGCAATTACGCTGTTTGTCTATCCCTTCTTTTGCTTTTATTAAATAAAGTTATTTACGGCAAACTTACAAGTTACAGAAAGTTTTAATAATGATAAAGTTCATAACGGAATAACGAACATTTTAGTTACTATTCTGCAATGTTAGAGTTAGACCGGTTAGCAAAAACATCACGTTCTGTAATTACCAAATGAAACGTTTCAGGACACGGGTTCCTTTACGAAAGTTGTTCATAATGATCTTCCCTTATCTATCATCCCCAAAAGTTTCTAACAAAGTAGCAGTCTCACCCCGTATAGCTGTCTTCATTTAGGAACTTGCGTATAGGAGAAATTGTGTGAGAGTGACAGCTCTGAAGCGAGTTCAAGTTTGAAAACGGACCAACCGAATGTCCTTTCATTTCTCTCCCATCCATGCGCTCGAGGAACTTATCACTTCAGATTACTGCGCTGGTAAAATCTTCGACATAATCCTACTTGATTACCACAGTGAATGACAGTGAGATAATGAGAATAAAACGTTAAAAAATGTTGATCTTAAAACATTTCTTATTTCCGATGATCAAGTTTTTCATCTGATTCAGAAGACTCATTACAACAGTAAAAATATAGAGAGTATCAAAAACACGGCAAAATGTCAGGGTTGAATTCCACACATGTAGACGATAAAAAAAAGTTCTATAACCAGGGTCCGGAAATTGATAATTATTGAGATATCAGACATTGAAGTCAGTGCTGCAATTTATTATTGTTTAGTCAACTGTCCGAAGAGAGGTCTGAACCCCACAAGTGATAATGATTATATTAGAGGAGAAAAATTCGCCCCGGGACCATGGATCGAACCCGGGTACTTGGTTCTACGTACCAAGTGCTTTAACCACTGAGCTACGGCGATCTGGTGCTGTGGATTGAACTTCGGCGTGGCTCAGTGGTTAGAGCACTTGGTACGTAGATGATCCGGTGCTGTGGATTGAACTTTGGTGTGGCTCAGTGGTTAGGGCATTTGGTACGTAGAACCAAGGGCCCGGGTTCGATCCCTGGTGCAGGAGCGAATTTTTCTCCTATAATAATTAATCATTGTTACCATAACAGATATATTCTGTAGGATCAAAAATTAATCTTTACGTACGTAGATTCTTCTCACAAATGATACCAAGAAGGCACCACTTATGAGGCAACTAGGCCAGGAAATAGTGGGGTAGGATGGCCAGTTCCTTTCCCCCTCCATTGCATACATCGCCCACTAGCTACATATTACACTAATCATACTTCAAATGTATACAAACAATTGTTCTTCCTCTGACACATATCGTCAAGTGAAATGTATTGCCTGATAATAGATGTACATATCAGCCAGAACCTCAATCAGAGGATTGCCGCAAATTGACAGTACAAAATTAACTTCGTACAGTACATGTAGCTAGTCGTGGCTGATTAAGATCAGTGCTGAACGGAATCTGTTAGTACTCATAGGTGGATTGTAGTAGTTTAAACATTAGATATGTAGTCATGACTCACCATTATTGTACTATGGACGAGATTTCACTAGCAGTCCGCCAAATGATTCTTTATTAGATTTTTTATGGATATGGACAATATTCACGATCCTACTCGCAATAGTTATATACCGAATAAGACGGTCTTAAATATTTATTTGAGAAAAGTGTGAATTTTCCAACAATATAGTAGGGCCTATTACTGTTTTTTTAGGCCTATATACAATATGAGCTATTCGCTCTGAAAATCTGCAAGGTTCTTTCACTTCCACACTGTGTAGAACACGGATGTCAAGTGCGGGCATATTGTATCCTCTGACAAGGAGTCTATAAACCTTCCGCTTAGAGAATCGCAAGCAGGCATACGCTTAAAATAGATTCTATGTCACTACTGCACCTCGTATAAAGGCTAGAAATGCCCTTGTTTGACATGCCTGATATGGAATATAAATGAAATCTGATCACTATAATACAAGAATAAATATTATTAGATTTACTAGACGCAAGTGGAAGATAAAACATCTTATATTAAATATTTAAATTGTAGAAATTGTATTAAAAATGGTATATCTATGTGTAAAATTATAAAGTGTGTAATGTAAGGGTTTAAAAATGATTACTTGTATATACTTTTTCTGTGAACTATAATATAATAATATCATAGTATTAGATTTGCTGATGAAATTACAATTTTATCAAGTTCTGTGAAGGATATGGAGAGAATATTAATTATATCTACTATTATCGGTTTTAAAGAAACAAATTTGAAATGTATGTTAAAAGATAAATTGTTATTGGTAAATCAAAATCAGAACCTTCTTCTATCAATATAAATTGGAAATACGAGCATTCAAGTAGAAAAAGTTAATCAGTTCTGTTACTTTGGTGAGTTTATTACAAATAATAATAAACGCATAGGCCTAGTCGAAATTAAAAGAAGACTCGCTTTAGCTGAACGAAACTTTATTACTGTCATTCCACAATACTTACTTACTTACTGGCTTTTAAGGAACCTGGAGGTTCATTGCCGCCCTCACATAAGCCCGCCATTGGTCCTTATCCTGAGCAAGATTAATCCAGTCTCTACCATCATATCCCACCTCCCTCAAATCCATTGTCATTCCACAATATAAACATAAAAATGAAGAAAAAATTAAAAAAAGTTTAATGTGAAGTGAATCATTATATGAAAGCGAAAGTTGACAATTTGGAAAGCAAAAGAATGATAGTTTAAAAGCCGCGGAAAAATGGATCTGGCGCAGAATGTTAATAATTAGCTGGAGAAATAAAGTTTAAAATATTGAAGTTTTAGAAAGGGTAAGTAGAAATATAACATTAATGAAGACATCGGAGAAAAGGAAAATAATTTTCACTTATTATTCAATCAGACATAACGCACTTTCAGTTAATATATTAGATGGGAAATTACCTAGCAAGAAAGGATGAGGACGACAGAGAAGAAAATAGCTACATCAAAGAAATCCTCTGTGGAATGAATTGCAGGAACTATAAATAAATTGAAAGAGCAGCAGATAAAAGAGAAATATGGACGACAAGCCAAAGTCTTTAGAATTTACTGATTAATTGATGCTGTACAAAGACAAATAAATAGACATATGACATTGCACGAACGATATTTTCATTACCTAAAATTTTTCGAAGAATACTTTTCATGGCATGATAATATTTTTCTTTAGACTACTTCGTATACTAAAGAATTAAAAAGAATGTTAAATATGTCACTAATTAGCACAAATTTCGAAATATGCATAGACAATATTACTTAAATATCAGTTATTTCATGTAAGTTATCAGTAATTATTTGTCCAATAAAATTATTCAATGGTCAAATTCTCTATTCTGACAATAACACAACATAATAAGAAATGTTACCAACAATAAAGTTAATTTTTAAACGGCCAGGAAAAAAAACCTCTTAATTTTAACTTCCTAAGTACCCAAGAAACATTTTCGTACAAAAAGAAAACAGGAAATGCATTTTTAAACCATTTTTTGTCTCTTAAGGACGTAAGGCTGACCGCGGATGGACACAGGCATAGGATATATAAAAAACTGCTTTTTCATTTTCAGAAATTAAGAAAGCATATAACTTGTTTATACAAATAAACTATAAATTACACTAATTTATCTTCACTTTTAACATTATTATTATTTCCATTTATTTACTTATGACTTTTAGAGAACCCGGAGGTTCATTGCCACCCTCACATAAGCCCGTCATCGGTCCCTATCCTGAGCAAGATTAATCGATTAATATTTGAGGAGAAAAATTCGCTCCGGCGCCGGGGATCGAACCTGGGTCCTTGGTTCTACATACCAAGCGCTCTGACCATTGAGCTACGCCGAATTCAATCCACAGCACCGGATCGAACTCTCCTCCTACAGCGTTATTTCCCTTTTGTGGCCTGACTCCAAGTTGGGCATATACGTTGACGTTTATATTTCAAGTCAACTGCCATTATACAAGGAGCGCACTCAGCTGAGTGACTAATGGCCGGGATTCCGCAGTAAAGTGCACAGCAATCTGTACAGAATCATGCACTGCTAGCTAGACGAATTTACTAAAGATGTTATTAATTGGTCCAACAGAATAATATCTGTTATAGTGACAATTAAAATTTGAGGAGAAAAATTCGCTCCGGCGCCGGGGATCGAACCCGGGTCCTTGGTTCTACGTACCAAGCACTCTGACCACTGAGCTACGCCGAATTCAATCCACAGCACCGGATTTTTCTCCTCAAATATTAATTGTCATTATAACATATATTATTCTGTTGGACCAATTAATAACATCTTTAGTGAAGATTAATCGAGTCTTTACCATCATATCCCACCTCCCTCAAATCCATTTCAATATCATCCTCTCACCTACGTCTTGGCCTCCCCAAAGGTCTTTTTCCCTCCGGCCTCCCAACTAACACTTTATATGCATTTATGGATTCACCCGTTCTGCGTTGTGTAACTTCTTCCATTCTCCTGTAACTTCTAGCCCAAAATATTTTCCTAAGCATCTTATTCTTAAACACCCTTTACCTCTGTTCCTGTCTCAAAGTGAGAGTCCAATTTTCACAACCATACAGTATAATTGTTTTATAAATTCTAACTTTCAGCTTTTTGAGAGCAGACTGGATGACAAAAGCTTCTCAAACGGATAATAACAGGCATTTCACATTTTTAATCTGGGTTTAATTTCCTCCCTAGTGTCGTTTATATTTATTTCTGTTTCTCCAAGATATTTGAATTGTTTCTATTATTATTACTATTATTATTATTATTATTATTATTATTATTATTATTATTATTATTATTATTATTATTATTGGATTGAAATTCTGTCCTTGAGTCAGAGACAAATAGAAAATAACTCATGCTAGTCAGACACATTTCGAGTTATGAGTTGAAATGAGAGCGTGCAAATACGCTAGAAGGTAAAGCGAGAGCAGCATTGTGTGTATCAAAGCCGGAAGTTCAAGGTTTAATCTGTGCCAACACACTTCGCGCGATTCTATTCTGCCGACCCAAACAAATATTGGACCATAACCGCTTCTGCGTTACTACAAACCACTCCGTGATCCCCTTACCTGGCACAAGGCAAACATAATCATCCACTCCTAATGGCATAGTTGATTTAATATTTTAATGGTTAAATGTTAACACTGTATAAACCTTTGGTTGAGGTGTATGATGTGAGATTTTTTTCAAAATATGTAAACGCCAGTTGAGATCCGTGATGTAGTATCATAATACCTATTGAGAAGTTCAGAAAATGTAGGCTATTATAATCAATACATTTTAAGATATAAATAATTTTGAAAACTTTTAACAACAGAAACAATACAATATTAATAATAATTTATTTATTTATTTATTTATTTATTTATTGATATTTATGTGTTGAACAACAGCCATAGGGCAATAAAAGTCCAGCACAGTGACACAAATAATAATAATAATAATAATAATAATAATAATAATAATAATGATAATAATAATAACAATAATAATAATAATAATAATGAGATGGAAATTTTTATTTGATCCGTCCCTACACTTTTAAAGATTGTAAACCGGCAATAAAATCAGAAGTTGCTGAAGTCATTGCTTAAATAATAATCATCATAAATGGAAATTACCTAATAGTTATAGAAACAAACCACGAAATTAAACGCTACAATTAAACATTACATAAAATGGGAGGCCGGAGGGAAAAAGACCTTTGGGGAGTTCGAGACGTAGATGGGAAGATAATATTAAAATGGATTTGAGGGAGGTGGGATATGATAGAGACTGGATTAATCTTGCTCATGATAGGGACCAATGGCGGGCTTATGTGAGGGCGGCAATGAACCTCCGGGTTCCTTAAAAGCCAGTAAGTAAGTAAGTAAGTAAGTAAGTAAGTAAGTAAGTAAGTAAGTAAGTAAGTAAGTAAGTAAGTAAGTAAGTAAGTAAGTAAGTAAGTAAGTAAGTAAGTAAGTATAAAATAAGTCAAACGAAAAATCAAACATAGAATTTCAAGCTGTTGTAAGTACAACCTCACTGTTTTGTCCGTCTAGTAGGCCTAATTAGAGTCAACATTTAAGGTTGGAATGGAATGGAATTTCGGGAGGGGGGCAATACGACCCAGCACTGCGACTTTTAAATATTAGGGGCCATATTCATAGACATTTCTAGCGCGAGCTTTCTGTGGATGATCAGCGAACTAACATTTTTCGTATTCATAAACCAGTGTTAGCAATATGATATGATATGATATGAATCCCGTACAAGTAACCAGTCGATAGCCGGGGCTAGTTTAGCACGCTCGTAGCGAGGGCTAGCGAAATGTCTATGAATAGCACCGTTAGCTTCTGCGCTAACCCCCAAGCTAGGCGCATTTCCAAACCCACACCGACTGAATATAGACTACTAAGGTTCGCTGCGTACTCTGGTTTAGAACAGGTAACCGCACTGGTCCCTAGGCGAGCCGAGGGGACCTCAGCGTGTCCTCAGCCGGCGTTCGGGGAATGATGACGGAATAGAGAAATCTTGACGGAATGATATAGATGCCTAATATGGGGAAACGGTAGAACCCCGAGGAAAATCCCAACTGCGACTTTGTCCGTCATTTAACTATAGATTTTTCAATGAAAAATTCCAGGCCTAATCAGGATTCAAACTTGGACCGCTTACGTGACAGGCTGAAGGTGATCACTCAGGCACCGCAGGGATACAGTTCGAGTTACGCCAAGGTAGATGTTTCGATTCTAGCTGAAATATACATTTGTTTTTCTTCCTACACTTTTGTTAGGCTACTAGATTGTCTTATCAAAGTGTGTCTCTCCATCTATTTTGGGGTCTTCCAGGACTTCTGTTTCCGATAGAATAGTTGTCACTAACAATTTTCACAATTTAGTAAGGACTATTTGTTGTTACATGTATATGACCATTTTTAAATCAATTTCCCTATCTCTTATGTTTTTCATTGTTGTCTGACGTTCTGACTTTAGATTCTATCGATCTCCGTTACTCCCACTATTCGCCTTAAATTACTAATTTCAGTTCTTTCCATTAATTGCTTTATATTCGGAGGACCATGTAGACTCTACAGGTAGTCGCCGGGTGGAGGATGGGGAATCTTACTATAGATACGATGGGGGTGTTTCCAATAGCTACGCCATGGGTGTCCAAACGCCTATTGAACTAGGAGATATTGCACGTCAAGCATGCTCTGCTAGGGTTAATAACTTTCCATATAAAATAGGAAAAACGACCTTAAAGAATATACGCTGCGGGTTGCTTACGCCAGGGGTTTCCTCGTACTAGTTACAATTGGACATCTATGAGCTACTATCAGGACCCGTGCGGCAACAGGGAGCTCAGATCCTGGGGAGATTAAATACTGAGACACCTCTTCAGAGGTTATAAAATATGGAGAGAGTCTTGTCTGAAGTCTTAAGGAGGTAGCTCCTCCATCGGACAATCATCAGACGGCTCTGGGGTTCTATAGAAGCTTCCTTAAGTATTAAGCAGATCCTATAAGTCAAACTTCTAGGTCGATAGAAAGAGTCAAAAGAAGCGACATTATATTGGTTACTGATATACAGTAACGTATGTGTTATGTTACATTGTAACTTAATAATTATTTACTACAATGAATTACGGGTAGTTACGCTTCCAGCTATATGAAAAATATAGCATTCTGCAAGACAGATGTATACGCTGCAAAGGAACTTATGCCAAGGAGCCAATGGCACCATTCGAACGGAATCAGGAGAATTAAAGAACGCAATTCTGTAGATAACAGTTCATTTTTTCTAACACATATCGTCGTTGTTCCTGCAATAACTCCTATGTTACATATTTATCCATACAGCAAATAATAAAATCTCCTATATGTAATTATATTTCTTTGTTTCGAAAATGTAAGAATTCACAGTTTCCTAAGTACGGCTGCCATAGGATGAATAAATGTGTTTTTTCTTCCTACTGAATATTTTTGTATTTTGCACATACGAGTAATTGCAGGAACAATGACGATATATCTTTGGAATGGGGCACCTATACGGAAGCTTTCAGTTCGACCAAAAGAAAAAAGGATACAGTCTAATTGGACCACAGAAATCAAATTGAGAGAAGCTAGAAGCGTCCTTTCCAGTTCGACCATGTATAATATCACGCACATATGAATAGGTGTATAAAATTATTCACAGCCGTATACATATGTCATTTACTAACTTGATGAAATGAACTCCAACCTACAGAGTATGTTTTGATACTATTATCATCTAGTAGTATTTAGAGAAATTTAATTTTTGACGTTGTTTTACAAAATTATTTTATGGAAAAGTTAATTTCTATTGAACAACGTAGGCTTAATGTACCGGTAACGCTTCAATCGTTCACCCTTCTTCCTTCCGCAATTTCTAATTTTTTCTAATGTTTATTAGTCAAAATGATTTTTGTATACGTGTCAATGTGTACTTTCATTTAAAACGTCCATAAACTGAAAAAATGTTTGACTGCTAGCTCTAAAAACTGAAATTAAAATTACTGTGAAATGACTCATAAGCATTATTTTGTAGTGCGCGATAAGCTGCTGAACATGCAAGCCAATAGGAAAATGGTGCTAGCTCGCTTATGTAATTATCACAAAAATAATAAGTTTCTTCCCTTTTTCGGTTAACATCGACTGGAAGACAGGTATGGCAAACAGAAAATGAAACAATGATTTGGTCGAATTGGAAACGAGTCTTCTGTTAGTCACCCCTGCCTAGTCGATCTATCTTAATCCGATATGAACAACATTTCCGGTTTCCTAGTCGAACTGGCGGTTAGCAGAATTTTAGTCCATTACGTTTTCGTCCATTCGTAATTTGGTCCTAATTTTACGTTTGTCCAGTTATATGTTTGTCCTGCATCAAATTTTGTCCACTAATCTTTCGTTCATTTCATTTCAGTATTAGCCTGTGTGAAATTTCGTCCTATATATATTTTGTCCTTACTTGATTTAGTCCAAATTTATTTACTTGAAATTTTCATAGCTGTGTTTATTATAAAAAAAAGAATCACTGAAATAAAACATGAGATTTAAATTCAATTATTTCAAAGAATAAATAGTATCGTGCATTCATTGCAGCTATTTCTTAGAAAGTGTAATTTTCTTCTTTAATTTCCATCTTCAGGGTTCTGCGGGTTGCTGTGTAATTTCATTACAGGCTGACCGATTCTCACATCGCCAATATACCCTGGTTCGATCCTCATTATAAGAGTGGTGTTGATAAAATTAGCCGTCTTTTACTAGCAATGGTTTGTTCCTTTTTGAAGTAATTACTTTGGGATACATACCTGATAATTTTGAGTAAAAGTAATGTATGCATTTCCCTAGCAACACCTGTCCATTTTTTAGTTTTCCATTATTTGGTATTATATTGTTGACATCTGTTTAAAACAGTAGTGTCATAGTTGTAAGCTCCAAAACCGGTTGTGGAGCTAGATCGGAGCGTGAACTTGCTTATGTCTGTGGAAAGACCGGAGCACGCAACGAGTCTAGTGGAGCGCTCCGCTCCGTTTAGTCTCTGTCTGACAACGCTAGTTTAAAATGTGCTTCTAGTATCTGAATATCCAACATCAATTACGATTGGATAATATGTATATTGGACTAAATTTTTGTGGACTAAAAAATTTCTGGACGAAATTTACTCTTGGACGAAAATGCTATGGACTTATTCCACTGGACTTAAATGTGTTGGTCATAGAAATTTGGACGAAATGTTGTATTAGACGAAAATGTTTGGACAAACATTCCTGAAAGCGAACTGACACACGCCCTATTCTATACCGTTCGACTTGTCACCAAAAAGAAAGTTGGTTTCAACTGATTCGTAACTTCGCGTTCATTTTCAAATTAAAATGTGAAGGCACAATCTTTTAATATGTAATTATTTCGGATAAACCAACTCACAAATATTGCTGTCACCAAATTAATCTAATAGGTCAGTGAAATGGTTGTACTGCGACCGACAAATACAGCATGCCAGAAACAATGCGTTTTTATAAAAATCTTGAAAGTAATTATTTTTAAAAGGCAGCTACTTTGTCTATAATTCTATATGCTTCGTATATTGAGGGAGAATAGTATAAAAGTGGATGGCGTATTTCATTTTATTGTTATCAAGTGATTGACATGGATTTGGTTAACTTCCGTTTTAGCTCTACGACGAGCATATGTGCATGAGGAGAAATTGGCCGTGACCTATTTAAGAGATTTCCTGGCAATTATCTCTCGGAAACAAAGATAGCCGTGGCGTTTACGTAAGGAGCACTACGAATAAACAGTTCTGACAAAACTCCACACATTAACATTCCAAACTGTTAAATACAGGCCTATATACAAATCATCAAGTCCGTATTACTTCTCTTCGATGACTTGACTGATAATTATTGAATTTAAGTTTGAAGCTAAAATTAATTCAAAGTACTGAATGACCATCTTAACTTAAAAGGCAAACTCAATGGTTATAATGTAAAAGAACCTAAAGAACCAAATTTTCCTAAAAACTGTAAACGAGAAGTAATTATGATAGACTGTATAAATAGAACTCAGAAACGCAGTTTGAACACAAGATATAAATAAAATTAACGACTTTAATAGAATAAACGGCAATAACAAAATGCATCCTGCGAAGCTATGCAAATGAATGCATCCGGTACTAAGAATGTATAGAACTAAATTATGTGCTTTCAAGGCGAAAGTTTGTACTAAGTCAATTTTTGGCGAAAATTAGATTTTGCGATATGTTGTGCATGATGGTTTCTTTATTGTAGCAAAAGATAGCATGCATATATATCTCTCTATTAGTTTTCTCTCTGACTCGTTGTTACGAAACATGATTCTTATGATCTTATGCGATCTTTCAAACTTTAAATGGCCGCTCCTGAAAAACCGCAAGACAATTATATTAACCACTTGTCATATTTTAACACTAGTTGCATTAGTTAGCCAAGATTACAAATATATATTTCAAAAGGACCTTTACGACAAATAAATTAATGAATAAACCCATACGAATTAGACACTCTTTATTTAAAATTGACAATGATGCACTCTACTCTGCAACACGCGGTACTCATTGTCACGCCTTAGGGTGAAGCATGCGTGTACATTTGGTAACAACGTTGCCAAATACCCATTACTAACAATGATCTTTATTAAAGTTTTAAAATTCTCTTAAACCGTAAACCTGACAGGAAACCTGACAGGAAAGTTATGCACAAAAAATATAAAGAAGTTTATAAAATCTGTATTTGAAATGTGTTTAAAAATAATTAAATTTGTGGTAAAATAATTATTACTGGCAAATCTAAACTCATAGGAACAAAATGGTAGAATACTTTTCAATTTAAACAATGCTAAGGATTCGTCCCTTTAAAGGGTTGTCATTTAACACCTACTGTGTGTATTTACAGGATGGGAATGATGCAACTGTGTACATTGAAGGAGGAATAGAATACATTAAAATAAATAAAAATCACATTATGCGTTTAGTAATTAAGTGCACGGTTAATTAGAAAATTATGCTGAAAATTTACGTAGCTTGGCAACAACGCATCGCTGACTCGCCTACGAATATACACACAAACTCAGGTCTGAAATAAGAGTAAAAATAAGAATCGCGTGGATAGTACTTATCGAGTAGAACAGTGTTAATACTTATGGGAAAATTATTTTGTTCTGAGAAAAGTATTCATTTGGGACTAATGGTAATAGCATTTATTGTTGTACTCTATCCAAGGAATGAGCTGTTAAAAACTGCACAGTTACATTATTTCAGCCTGTATATATTATTCAATAGTCACTTTAATACTTCAATATGGCATAGACTAGAATTGAGAAGTGGTTTGAAGTTTCTGTGAAATCAAATTTTGAGGTAGGGCGAAGGCGGTAATTAAAAAGATTTTTTTCATCGCATTTCAATTTCCTGTCTCATTCTATCTAATCATCTTAATTTTCCATTGTCTCTTCAACATCAAAGAGGAAAATGTTCACGCACTACTTCTGAGTCAGGAGGCTGAATGTCTATGTATGGGTTCTGAGGTTTTTATACCGTAGCCTTTTGAAATTATGGACGTAAAATTATTTCAACATTAAAAAATAAATTATGTTAATATACACAGTACATAATACTATATATTTAGCCCACAACAAGCTACACGATGTCATGATTCATATGGTAGTGTGCCCAGCAACAAATCCATCAGGTCCGGGTTTGACTTCCAGCAGAAGATTGAAAACATTTTTTGCGCCATTCTGATAACATGGTTAGCTAGTAATTTTATTATTTAATGGTTTTATTTGTTTAAAAATCATCATAAGAATGGATAGAGTATGTAGAAAATTTCAACAACTATAGTAAATCATATTTAATGCCGAAATAATTTTGTAGTGGTAATATTTTTGACGTTAAAACTAAACTTCATTAATTTACTCTAGAAATACGACCGTATACACAGTTGAAATCAGACTCAATATTAGTGAAATTAAACAAATAAAAGAAACATTTGAAATGAGAGTAATGTAGGACGTATCAGCTGAAAGATCTTCTAAGAAGTCTAGATACCAGAGACTGGTGTAAAATACAACCAATAAATAATTGACGGATGGACAAGATAAATTAATGGAATACTTTCAATACAAGAACAGATGTAAATATGACAGTAAAAATAATAGAGGAGAGATCACAAAGAGGACGTAGAAAGTACTGAATGCCCAAATAACGATTAACAGACTAATGGTTAAGTCTGTACAGATTCTATGCCTAATTTAAATTTCAAAATGGTATTGGACGTTAAGTTGAGATAAAGAGTCATACCTTCACTTACTCTTGAACTAGGGTTCGTTCAGGCTGTAGTCTGAGAGTACAAATAAATACTGTATACAGGATGAAAGTGGAATAACCCTGCTGATTGAAAGGAACGATAGGATACACTTAAATGAATAGAAAACCTATATTACTTTTTGTGATTAAATTCACGGTTAATCAGAAAATTAAGTTGGAAGTTTCATCAATCTGGCAACATCGCCGCTAACGTAGTGCGTTTTCTTCTCGTAATACAGATATAAGAGGTCAACAAACTCAGGTCTGTCTCCCTACCTTCCACCTTCCTATCTGTCTATAACGTTGGAATCTGTTCGCATGTTCAGTGGCTTGAAATTAGTTGTTTTTAAATTAAATTTACACGAAAACCATCTATGTTATCCAAATATACCAGAGGGATAAATTATTCTTTATTAGATTTTTTACCGATACGGACAAAGTCACGATCATACTCGCTATAGTTACCGAATAAGAGGGTGTTCAATAGGGCGGAGTGAAAATATGAAATTTGTGGATTCAAAATGTAATACCAGGGAAAAGCTGTGGGGTGATGATATAAAGAACAATTCAAAATATATTTTCTCTAGATTAATATTTAGAGGTGCCCCAAGAGCATCATATTTTGAAATTTTCACAAAATTTTGAGGTTCAGATTTTTTAGCGAGAGAACATTCTCCAGTGATTTAATCTGAACGGGATACCAGAAACATGTTAAAAAATATATGTTCAAAGACTCTGCATTATTTTGGTCCCCTGTTCCTTCATTTTGAAGTGTCATAGAAACATCAATTTATAAGAAAATTGGGAATAATCACAAAACTCTTAGGTATGATATAATTAATATAATAAAATTAATGGAAATTCATTCTTCTTATGTTGCAGGGTATTTAAATCAGAATTTCTCTAATATTAATACAAGAAATCAGACCTTCTACCCTGTATTCGCAATTCCAGGGGGTTTGAATCCATCACAATTACCTATCATGACGTAATGAAATATTATCCATAGATCAAAAGTGAATTAAAATCTGACTTCAAATCAAAAGAATCTACTGTTGGGGAGATTTCAGTAAGAGTCGCTATCAAAACCAAGGACATCCAGGTAAAGGCATAAATTCCGACAGTCAGTCATATAAGAACATTACAACTGATTCGTGCTTACCATGATCAATACACAAACTTCATGAAGCCTTGTAAGAAACGACATAGTGATGACAACTAAAATGACAACATTGCAAAATTCAAAGAAGAAACAAACAATCTATATCACATATGCAATTGCAAATGCAAATAAATGTAATACTGTAGGCCTAATAGGGATAAAGACCGCCGTGTTCCAGACCAAGAAAGAATGTTTTACTAGAGCAAAGAACAGAAAGAAGGCTGATAACTGGACCTGTTGATTTAGTTACCATTCAGAAAGAAATGGAAAAGGAAACAAGAATAAATTCCAACTAAAAAATTGAATGAGCCGAAAGGGAATTTTTGTCATATTTTATGTAAAATACTATATATTTTGTCCATTTGAATCCCCTCAAAAATACGGTATAGTCTACTGCAACCCCAATTTAGAGTCTTCCCAATAAAGTTTAAATATGTGATTTTACAGCAATTCATTACCTATGTAATGAAAAAGAAAATAATAAAAGAAATATATAAAGAGGCAACAAAAATTATAATTTTAAGGAACTTCAAAGCCCTTGGGGCACCTTAAAAATTAAATATACAAACTCCATATTTTTCACATTTCTAAGTTAAGTGAAAATACAGATTTTTGCAACTATTACATTTACAAAACAGATAAAACAATTTCATGTATAGATTCACTCCACCCTAGTGTTCAACATTTGGGGGAAAAGAAAAAAAAAGAAAGAAAAAAAATTCTGAGAAAACTATGAACTTCCCACTAATATATATATATTGTTTATTGTTAATAAAATAACATGGACAAAAATACAACCTTATTACACTTTTTTTGTTACATACAACATGAGCTATTTGCTCTGAAAATCTGCAGAATTATTTCACTTCCACCCTGTACAGCCCGTAATGATACTTTATAGGACTATGTATCATATAATATTATAGATTTTATATCATGATGAACTGTTATTTGTTATATTCCATAAGACTTTTATTAGACTGGAGATTATTTCTGAGAACATGAATGGAAACTGTTTTGTATTATAAATAACTAAATTTACAAGCGGCTGAGGATTGCCATGCTAACCCAGGTGTAGGAATCATAACCTGACTCAATGTAACATTTCATGAGGTTTAAGTAGGCTAACAGATTCTCTGCATTCGTCTCACATCGATTATCCAGACTACAAACGTCATTCGCATATTCTGCACGATACCTGAAGCACTGTAATGAAATTTGGCTGTCTTCAGATTCACTCAGATACACAAATGGGTGAATCAGAGTGGAAAATTCGTCGAATTTTACGACATGGTATAAAGCTTTC
Source organism: Periplaneta americana (assembly GCF_040183065.1). Taxonomy (NCBI): domain Eukaryota; kingdom Metazoa; phylum Arthropoda; class Insecta; order Blattodea; family Blattidae; genus Periplaneta; species Periplaneta americana. The sequence goes on along the minus strand of NC_091118.1, from coordinate 123,016,844 downwards.
TCTCCTTTACCTACAGAGCCTGCGTTCAGCTGTATCGAACTTTATTGTACTGTCTGTGGAAAAAGGAAGCCTCATTGTTTTCGACATGAAAAGTATCTTCTCGTTCCTCTACGTCTATACAAACTAGAAACAAACAATGTGGAAGTAAAAAACTAAAGTTTTTTTTGACTTACGTATCCCTTTTACTTCGCTGCTCCCAGAATTTTTCCCAGAACGAGGAGCGATGTTTGATTCTTAGGGCGCTCGTGCTGAGGGTGCGGGGGAGTTTGTCCCTCGATCCGTCCAGTTCTCCGTCCCCTTCCTCGTCATCGGGGGCGGTCCGCTCCGAGGGGGCGGACATCCCCGATAGAAGAGATGGGGACGATGAAATCGCTAGCCCTCCACCGCTGCGGCCCCCCAACGTAAACCCCCTCAATATTCCATCTGACTCCGAGTCAGCCAGGATGGTATGAGTGATGCCAACTCACCACGGCGACAAAATTAATTCGAGACCACAGAACTAAAGTGCATTCTTAACATCTCAATATCTCTTTTTTAAAATCATCTTTTCTTGTCTCACTTCATGATTCAAAAGCGAAGACTTGTTTATGTTCCTGAAATAGATTCAGTATTTCAGAATGAATTTCTTCATTCAATAAATTTATGAACACCTTTTCCTATTAAGTTACACGAAGAAAAATAGTACTCAAACTACTTAAATTAATTTACTGATGCTAAAAATTTTGACAAATGGAATTTCCAGTAATAAATTAACATTTATACAACAATATGAAAATCCTTTTTTTTTCGGAAGCAACAGGTATATTATCAAACAAAGTGAACAATAAAAAATCTTATAAATAAAAATTGATACATAATAAATTTATATTATATGTTGTCATATTATATGTTGTCTTACTGTTATTTCTACGAATAATTAAAACACAAATATAACAAATTCGACAAACCTATAATTTTGTTTCTAAATTCTGAAAATAATTATATAAATGATAAATGACAATATGAAACGTAGTAATTATTTAGAGATAAAAATTTATGCATTAAGGGAACAACATAACCTTGCTAAATTGTATATATAAATGAGTCAATTTTGGTTAGTAATGTATGAAAAAAATAAACATATACTCAAGTAAAGATTATAGCTTCGTAAATATTAGCAGGCAGTTTGAAATTAAGAGAAATTCAATTTATATGAGGCAATTATAAATTAAATTAAATTAAATTAAATAGTCTGAAGATACTATTTTATGAACAAAAATTATAAACAAAAGAATTAATAATTTCCTAAATAAGGCATAATAATTTCATTATCGAGAAAATAATTTTATTTTTAAGTATGATAATATCGACAAAAACAATTTGAAATAATGACTTATTTTAAAAATAACGTAGTTGAATTTGGTTTGAAAAGTAATAAATATTTCAAGAATAAAACTGCAATTGAAAAGCAAAATGTAATATTTGTAAAATAACACATAAAGGGATCCATGTTTAATATTATAATTATGCGTAGGGAGAAATAAATATAAATAAAGCCAACAGTTAATACTTCAAAATTATGACACAATTTGTTTTTTTCGGGGGAGACAAATGACAGGAAACATTAGTTGAAATTCTTTTCTCGAAATGTCAAAGGACAATGAATTCTACATGAATTTGAAAACTGCAATATTATTTTAATCATTCATGAAGCCGAGACAAAAACACACGATTAACACGTTTTACATTCAGTTCCTAACACCAATTCATTATTTGTGACACAAATTTCACTGTATGAAACTTTCAATGCTCACTTAAATATATCACACAGATTATTTGAACATGCGATTTTGATCAGATCAACGTAGAACGATAGATTTGATTGATCACGCAGATCTCATCGCCATCTATACGCAACACACCACAATCAATGCCCGAGTTTAACTGAGCTCGTCGCTCCGGCCACCGGAAAACAGCTGAGGAGCAGCGCGGGGCTGCACTGCGCATGCCCTCGACCACGCAACTTGGCGCAACAAAAACACTTAATATTGTAACAATATACGAAACACGGCGTTCATTAGTTGCAGTCAACAACATCAGCATCATGTCTGTCATGTCAAACGTTTCTGACGTGTTGCTTTTTCTTACAAAATTTACAAAGGTCATCTGAATTTATTCTTGTATCATCATCATCATCATCATCATCATCATCATCATCATCATCATCATCATCATCATCATCATCATCATAAATTGGATACTTTGGTCCATTATTTTCTAAGGTTTGTGAAATTATCATTTACATTAAAACTAGCTAAACTCCTTGCGTAAAGTTAGCATAGAACAACACTAGAAGAACAGAAACAAGATACGTACACTAAAAGTCCTTACGAAAGGTAGATGATTTCTCTTTGTTACCAGAAATGCGAGTCAGCTGAATGTAACTACGAAACCTGTTCCTGGCGAATATTTGTAAAATTATTCGACTTATGTTAAATATATGAAGTAACCTGAAATTAGGTATGCTGGTGACTAAAGTCCCTCAAGTTCTTAATGGTGGACAAAGATGAAAAAATAAATAGTATAATCACTACCAGAATTAATAATAATAATAATAATAATAATAATAATAATAATAATAATAATAATAATAATAATAAGCCAGCGGCGTAGCTCAAGCGGTAGCGTGTTTGCTGATCGAGAGTTGTGCTCGGGCGTGGGTTCGATTCCCGCTTGGGCTGCTACCTGTTGGCTTTTTTCGAGTTTTTCCAACCGTAAAGCGAATATCAGATAATCTATGACGAATCCTCGGCCTCATATCGCCAAATACCATCTCGCTATCACCAATTTCATCGACGCTAAATAACTCAGTAGTTGATACAGTGTCGTTAAATAACTAAGAAAAATATAATAATAATAATAATAATAATAATAATAATAATAATAATAATAATAATAATAATAATAATAATAATAATCATCTTCAGGATTCCAGACCAGGTAGTCCGTTTCGGCACAGAAAATGAAAGGGTTAAAGTCCATCTTAGTCTTCCTTTTATTCTTGGCCGGTAATTCAAAATTTTATTGAGGGTTTCTGTTGTCATCAATTTTATTTTTAGTAGCCTATATGTTCTACCCTGTTTCGCGTGTAATTTTTCATTATTCTAAAATGGATGTAGGCTTAATTTCAAATTATTTTAGATTAAAAAAAAGTATATTCTCTTCTTTCCATATAAAATTCATCTCTGCAGTATGTCAGATTGTTAAATCTTGTTTTCGAAGTATCCAAATTTCGCTACCATACAACGAAGTTCAAATACTTAGATCGTGTGCGGATTCTAAGAGAAAGGCGGAAAATAGTAAATATTGGAAAAGGTGGTGGTGGTGGTAGTGGTAGTGGTAGTGGTGGTAGTGATAGTGGCAGTAGAGGCAGTAATAGCAGCAATAGTATTAGCAGTAGTAGTAGTAGTAGTAATAATAATAATAATAATAATAATAATAATAATAATAATAATATCCGTAATCTCTCGCTATAACTAGTATTCTTAGTAACTACACTCTGTTACAGAATCAGCCATATCTGGGAGGAAAAATATGCTGATAAACCGAAAATAAGAATAAAGGGCAAATATAGCAAACTGTATAGAATTATTATTGATGTAGTTGTGCCTGAAGATGGTAAAAAATACTATAGTATACGGATATAATTTTTAAGTATAGAAATACGCAAAAAGTGTAAACTAAAAAAAAATTAATGCAGTCATACCCATAGCAATCTGTGCTCAAGGAGCGATTTCAAAGACTCCAAAAATAAACGGACCAATCCAATACGTAAGTAATTAGGATATATTTGTCAAAAGAACGGTTGTGAAAGAGAGCGATTTTCCAGTAGATCCACACATAAATAAAGTATTTTATAATTATCATCATTTATTATTATTATTATTATTATTATTATTATTATTATTATTATTATTATTATTATTATTAAATTCCGTCTTAATTAAAGGTTTTAATTTCTTCCGTAACTCCCACCATTTTACCAATGAGATACATTTTCAGTGGTGTAGAGAAATCCATTACAGAACTCCCAGAAGGAACAGCGGAAGAAATTCGACACAGAAAAAAGCTCATTTATTTGGAGCAACAGCCCAACAGAGTAAGCGACCCCTCTGGTCATACCTATTTGTTCTGGTGATGGAACCTGTATTGTATGTAGGCCTAATTTCGAAACTCTGGAGATATTAAGTTCCAAGAAAAGGAAGAATACCCAAAAGCCTATTTCTGATATATGTATGTATTTATTTGTTCAGTGATTGTTTTTAAATGCTTCGCTCTTACAAAATCCATCAACTTTGCCTTTGATATTTTTTTTGAAATAGTAAAGTTTAATTTTTGCTTATACACGTATTACAAAGTCAAGTTATTTCTTCTTGTGAAGTAGGTACTTTCACCGCTTGATTCGATCACCTGGTCACCAGCAAACAAACTCTTTATTAATAAAAATAAAAGAGTGGAGTATTAATTTGTGAAAATATTACGCAATGTCGCTGAAATGAAAACGCAAAGAATGGAGATAATCTATTTTAATTTATTACAGCCACAGGGCAGAGACAAAGATGGAGAGTAGGCGAGAGGTAGAAAGGTCGAAGGAAAAAGAGAGAAGGCGGATAAAATAGTCAAGCGTTGTTAATGAACCACGGGAAGAGTTCATAATTAAATTCACTCGGAATTCCAGACTAAATCAACAAAGAACATCTCATTTATTAATTTTTAGCGCAAAATAAGTTCGTTGCTAAAGATAGCAATAGAACAGGAAGCCAAATTGAGACTCAAATCAGAATTATGTTAGCAACTGCCATCTTGTACATAACAATGTTCGAGTGGTGTGAAATAGGAAATAAGGAAGCGTTCTGGCGTGGAAATTAACATACGGCAATTAAAATAGCGATGACAATAAATAATTGCCACATGAAAACAATATTGTACAAATCCTAATTTCGTTTCAGTTGGGTTATCGAAACATCACCATCACCACAACTACGTACCTTCTTTTCCTATCTTTTCATTTTTTCTTCCTCTTCGAGCATTAAGGCTGGTCCACAATAAACCGGGAACGAGAACAGAACGGGGACGGGAAGCGAAGAACGTGAACGTGAAGATTTTTGATTCACAATAAACCGACGATGGAAACGACTATGCATATCGATATCTAAGCGTCAATAATGATAATATGTAAACTCGATATTACGCATTCTGATGTTATTTGTGTATACTTGACCAATAATGTTCTCTCATGAGTACAAGTCAGCCAACATAAACACAGGTTAACAAACTTTGAAATTTAAGGCATAGAATATTTAAGAAATCTATTCACGTGGTCCCAGCATCGTGATGCACTTGGGGAGCTGCGACAGGTAGAGAAATCTTGTTGCGAATGCCAGCTATAACGGCTGGGGGGATCATCGTGCTAACCACACGATACCTCCATTCTGGTTGGATGATCGTCCATCTCTGCTTCGGCATGTGGGCGTATGACCAGCAGCCGGCTGGTCGGTCTATGCCCTCCACGGGCTGTAGCGCCACGGATTATTTATTAGACTATTTATTATTCACGTGGTAGTCTGGTACACGTAACACGTAACATATATCGAAAGTGATTCTACTGAATTTATAGGGTTAGTTACAAGCAATGAATGAAGAAGAGGCTCTGTCACGACCTCCTTGCTACAAAATGTGTCTAATGCCTACCTATTTCACTTTACGTGATTCAGGTTTTGCTACAAAATATACGACAACCAAATAGCTTTTCGATGACAAAAGAATGAATCTAGTAGGCTGTGATTGGAAACGAGAACGACAAAGTTAAAACCTGGCCAACTATGTTCTCGGATTCCAGTAAGCTTCTCGTTAATTGTGAATGCTCACATTTAAATACATTTATTTTAAGAGTATTTCCGTTCTCGTTTCCGTTACCGATTTATTGTGGACCAGCCTTTATCCTTCATCTGTTAGCAACTTAATTCTTCGCTGTCAGTTTCTTTTTATTTAGGTATGTAATATTAGATCATCTCAAGAGGTTTTATTTTTTTCGTATAACTGTCTTAGACCAGTTCATACGGAAGTAAGAGTCGCCCTTTAGACACAATCCCAAATTGGTCAGGTGGCGAGAGACTATAGTCTTAGAAACGTCAAGACTTCATGACAATTCACTGCTGTTGTGGAATGGCTGCTCTTTCAGTTTGGTGGATAGGGCCTCATTCTCTAGATTAGCTGTTGTTTATCAGCGACGTTTATCTTCACGGCTCAGGTCTCCATAATCGAATCACTTGAACCAATTTAATGCTGTCCTACTACTGATCACACCTTCATCTTCTACTTCACATATTTCTTCAGCTGCTGAGTTTGCACTCATGCCTATTTTCCAAAAGAAATACAGAAGGACTCTAACTGCGATTGTGTCGTCATACATTTCTACAAAATATCAACAATAGATATAAACAAACCGTCTGTTGTCTAGTAACTCCAAGACAAGTGATTAGAACATTTTTGGGAAAAAAATTTTAGACGATTTAGTACAGTCATTCTGTAGCTATATATTGTGTACTCTTTGACTTCCGTAATTTTCCCCTTATATTATCTAAAAATATATTTCTGATTAGTCTGTTGTATGCTTATTTCCTAGCATGTAATTTCTCTTAACAATGTATGTATACGTACCGTAAGGATCTCGTAACTGCAATAAATTTACGTTTACTTTATACGAGTATTATTGCTTAAAATTCAATTCCATATAGAGCACAGAATACTGCCGTCTTTTTAAAGAACTTGTTCATTTCTTTCTTCGTAGATTTAAGTGTTCTTTTTTCAGTACAAAATGCATAATTTAACTATTTAATTTTGTCATATATACATTTTCCTTCTTTTGTAACTGACTCGTTGCGTCAGTTTACCATTTGTAATTAATTTACAACCCGTTAATATTCTATAGAATGTCTCACTTCCTTCTTATACGAAGTATGGAGGTATGGAGAAAAATTATTATGGTTTTCACGGAAATTCACGTTTTCCGCTATTACTAATTAATTTCGGATTGCGTCTATCTTTCTGTGTATAGTTGCTTCATTTAAACTAATGGACGAATTTTGTTCATGTTCAGTATATACGAATCAATTTACCTAGAAATTATGTAGGCCTATTTCTAATATAGGCATCTTATAAAAATGAAAAGGTATTTAATTTAATAACGATACGCAGGTGTGACTTTGTCGAAATTGTTTCTCACATAAGGCACAGTGATAGGTGTAGATGAAAATTAACAGTATCGAAAGTTCCTTCAGGCCCGTTTGTGAATAGGAAATTAATTATATCTTGAATCAAAAACATTACTGTTTTTGCCGAGTGCTTTACTCTGTCGAACAGGTCTGTCGTGGAGAGGTGATAGGATAATAGATGAGAAGTGATGATAAAGGAGGAGTGAAGACTGGGAAGGAGTCGGGTTCTGATCCTTGAAATTATTGGTACTAATCTCAGAATTCGCCTGGAGGGACTTGGAAAACGACTAAAATCCCAAGTTAGTATAGCCGGTCCCCGTGATCGAATCCCGGACATCCCACATCCCAGATGGAAACGATTTCCATTACACAACCGTGCTCGGTGAATAAAAAGTTTCCCATCAAATAATTGTGGCTCAATGATGACAATACGAATTATTTTGTCAAATTAACACAATTCTAGCCGAATGAAAATAGAGGATAAGACATACTATTTTTTCTGTAAACATTTACTTTCCTGGACAAATCGCAAAGTGTACAGTAACTTACTGTCACCAATCGTTATCTATTTTTAAATATACATACATATATATATATATATATAACTATAAATCAGTGACGGCAGGGGAAACATTTGATCTCTCCTTGTAACTTAACAAGGGCTTACTTGCTTTTCATAGTCTTAGAGGCAATTTTTGTATTCGCTTTCGATTGTCCATAAAATATTAAATTATTGCTCCTCAACGGTTTGTTTTCTGAGTGCTTCTAGTTGGTTGACAAATGATGTAGTCATAATCTAATTAATACAGTATTATTAGTAATTACAATGTAATAAGATCTGTAGCCTAGGAATTTGCGTGAAACTTATTAAATATGTCTACGTGAAGCATTCAATAATTAAATTAAATCCGGTTTATTACTTTTTGAAATTACAAAAAATGTGTTTCAAGCGCAGAATTAAACTTTTATTTCCTTAGTGTGATGCAAGCATATTATATTACTTCCATAGGACTTGTAGGCATAAATGGTAGTTAAACAATATGCGGTAGTCTAAACAGGGATATCATTGATTATATGGCAAAATAAATGAATTGTGAAATACGTGAAACTTAGATGTATAATGAGAATTCATGCGTCATTGTTTTATTCCTCGAAGCTTTTGGTGCAGGATAATGAAAGTGGTAGATTTCTTGTGTATAGCTTCGGCGAATTAATACAATGGTACTTGATCTTTTTGAAATGGACTGACATAGAATACGGAACTACATGCTGAGATCCTTATAGAATATATCAGATAAATTCCTTAGAAAGAATCCGTTATAGGGCAGCTAACTTTGTTAAAGGCAAAAGAGAAGACAGAAATGATAGGATAAAAGAACTTAAATGGAAAACAATGGAAAACAGACGTAGAAAAACTAGAATAACATCATTGTATAAAGAAATCTAGGTAAAAAAGTATGGGTAGACATAACGGCTCGGTTAGAGAAGCCAACGTATTATGGTAGGAACGATCATGATTTTAAAATAAAATGTAGGAAACAGAAAACGGATGTAGGTAAATTCTAATTTTCAAATCGAACTATAAATGATTGGAATGACCTACCTGGAGCGGCCTTTGAGGGCTGTCCTTCCTTAAGGAGATTCAAGAATAAATAAATAAATAAGTCTCGGGACGGGCAGGAAGTGTAAAAAAAGAATAACTTAAAAAGTTGTGTATAAAGTGTAAATTAAAATTAAGGTGAAATGTATTTTTTTAAGGTGACATGTATTTACTGACAAGCAAACATTCTGATAGGAACAGAAAAAAAGTTATTTTTTCTTCTTCCACCATGTTAATAATGTCAAAAGAAGTGCTTATACACATTTTGGCCATTCCAACGCAATTACGAGGGCCGTAAAAATAAGTTCGCCTGGGGTCGTTAACAGAAAGAAAACACAATTTCATTGGAATAATTTATTGAAACAGACACAGCAATTGTTGAGCTATTTTCCAACATATTCCCCACCAGAAATGAGACATTTGTCATATCAAGGGATCGACAGAGAGGTGCAGACGGCTGTCAAGCGCTGCTGGTTCCGGTTGCAGGCGGCTGATTTCTACGACGCAAGGATACAAAAATTGATCCCATGGTATGACAAATATACCAGTTCCAGTGAGGGGATATTATGACAAATAACGCAACAATTGCTGTATCTGTTTCAATAAATCTTCCCATGCAACTATGTTTTTTTCTGTAAACGACCCCAGGGAAAATCACTTTCTGTACTGCCTCGTTATTGCGGTCGAGTGGGAAAATTGGTATAAGCACTTTTTTTGGCATTATTAACATGTTCGAAGAAAAAAAAAAATAACTTTTTTATCTGCCCCCATCAGAATGTTTGATTGTAGTCTGACCAGTTATTCCGTAGGTTTGAATCGTGAATTATTTAAAAATAGCTTGTGAGAAGGTCTTACACTAGAAATTTTTAGTTTAAATGCACTTCTGTTTATAAGTATGAATAAGGGTGTATTTGTCTTATTTGAACTGTTGTATCAGTGAAGCGTGGGGAGTCAGTGAAGCTACGGTTTTACAGTGCAGTGAATAGTTCCGATCAGTGATAATTTATAGTGTAAATGAAATGTGTTCTATGGTGTCAATGAAATGTGTTATAGTGCCAGTACAGTTAGTGAGATGAGAGTAAAGTGAAAGATTATTACCAGTACCAATGTGAAACTTATGTAGGGCCTATACATATGTAGGTTGTAATGTAAAATTAGGTTCACTTAATAATTAGGTTAGTTTATGTATTATTATTAATTGTAATTATGGTGTATAATTGTATTGTTTATTGTATAATTGTATTATGTATCTAATTGTATTATGTATCTAATTGTATTGTGTATTGTAATTTTATTTTTGAATTGTAAATTATTTAAAAATAGCTTGTGAGAGGTGTTTGAATTGTAAATTATTTAAAAATAGCATGTGAGTCTTACACTAGAAATTTTTAGTTTAAATGCACTTCTGTTTATAAGTATGAATAAAGGTGTATTTGTCTTATTTGAACTGTTGTATCAGTGAAGCGTGATGAGTCAGTGAAGTTATGGTTTTACAGTGCAGTGAATAGTTTCAATCGGTGATAATTTATAGTGTCAATGAAATGTGTCCTATAGTGTCAGTGAAACGTGTTATAGTGTCCGTACAGTGAGTGAGATGAGAGTAAAGTGAAAGATTATTACCAGTACCAATGTGAAACTTATGTAGGCCTATACATATGTAGGTTGTAATGTAAAATTAGGTCCACTTAATAATTAGGTTGTTTTATGTATTATTATTAATTGTAATTATTGTGTATAATTGTATTGTGTATATTATTGTTTTGTGTATCTAATTATTGTACTGTGTATTGTATAATTGTATTGCAATGTTATTGTGTATAATAAACATATAATAAACATACAATATATATAACACAGTTGTATGAACACTTTATAAATGATGATAATTAAGATTGGTAAAATTCAGACATGTTTCGGAGGGTGCCCCTCCATCTTCAGTGACATTACCACGACGCTGGTTCAGGTGTTCGACCGCGATGTATCGTGGCTTAAAGGATTTAAATTATTGTGTATACCACTGCCACCGGGTGCTTGCCCACTTGCAGTGTAAATAAATACATAATGTACATACATGAATCAGTCATCACCTACTATATTGAGTAATATCCTACTACTGAAATCATTCGAAAATGAATATATTTTCTTTCGGTGAAATAAAAAATGACAGTTGTTGCATATCAAAAGGATGAAATAAATCAGTCATAAGATATGAAATTCATCAGTTAGATAAAGTCAGAATTTTCGACAATATTTACCAGGTTCACTGGTGCGTGCTTTATGCACTGTAGGATACTGACAAATAATTCTGTTTCAAATGATTACTCAAGGAACAACAGTTGCAAACAAGACTGAGAATTCAGTAGGTGCTCTAAAGGCTGCGTAACATGAAACATGTCATTGTAACCAAGGGCGACAGTAGGCGACGCATGCGTCACAAGCGTCACAGAATTAACGGACGGAAAAAAGGAATGTGACGAGCTGCATGAATCCACGCTCGCTTCAAATTCTCACGCCAATCTAACTTAAAATTTAGTTATTAATACGACGTCACATTGCATGCATATCACTATAGAAAGTGGGAAGACACTTCAGGCCTACGAAAATCGAGCCCGTCTCACGAAAGAGGAATTAACTTCTTGATTATCCGTAAGCACGCATTTTATACTGAAGTCTATGAAACAGAAGCACATATCCTTGTCAAAATAATAACTTAATGACAATAATATTAACTAACGGCTGCACAAAAAGTCACGAAAACAGACTACTTTTAATACGAGTAGGAAATCCTCAATACAAAAGAGACGGTTTTAAGAAACAATCTCATGCAACATGTTAGGCTGCTCAATTCTGACTAAAGTGTATTTTCTTTGAAGTGAACCTATCACCACAGACTAGTATATACAGTCACGAAGCTCAATACGTAGTAAATATGCATCCATAGATAGTTGCTAACCACTAGGATCGCTACTATCGCCTCATTATAGACAATGCGAAATAGTACCTGCACAGTCTATTGTTCCCAGTGCCCTCATAAATCAAGCTTCGTGACTATATATACTGGACTATGCTATTACTATAATAATCACGGTAAGCTAGATAATCTGTTCACAAAAGTTTTACTTTTTTGTCAACAGTAATCTCACTAAAGGTTTTGATTTACCTAGAGAAAATCAAAACTCGAGTGGCATATAATTCACTATTACACGATAGAAGAAAGTATATAAAGATTAGAAGAAATAAAGTACTCTAATACAATAAAATATTAACTGGCTTACTAAAATTCTATTTCACTAATGTTAGCTTCACCAAAACGTCTGAACGGAGCCGACATTTTCAGTTGACTATGCGGTAAACAAATGACGATCGCAAAGCATGTTTTATAGTACGTACCGTAAATCATTTGCAATGTGAAATGTTGGCAAACAAAGAAACAAATGGTAGAGAGTGATGAAAAAAGAAGAAAGTATCCATTGCGCGAAAAGGGGCCTAAAGTCGTAAAAGGAAATTTTACAGGAGGACAAAATAGCGAATTTTGCGGTGTAAAAACTGCATTTCTATGTTTTGACATCTTGGGCTACCTGTAGGATTTTTTTTACATACTAAAATAGGACGTAGTTTTACACAGTGCTTCTTAAATACCTAAATCTTTCTTACAGTTGCTAAGAAAACAAATGAAAACTTTAATTGCATTTTTCTCGAAAAGTACATAATGCAATAACAACATTCAATAAGTAATTGACTTACTAAAATTCTATTAAACTAATGTTAGCTTCACCAAAACGTTTGAACGGAGCCGCCATTTTCAGTTGACTGTCTATGCGGGAAACAAATGACGATCGCAAAGCATGTTTTGTAGTACCGTAAAGAATTTGGATTTTAAAATGTTGGCAAACAAAAAAAAAAACAAATTATAGAGAAGTGATAAAACAAAAAATGCTAGGGAAGTGATAAAATTGTGGCGCCAAGCAGCCATGATTGGTTGAAAGACGTCCTATCGTACCGCTTTATTGGTCAAAAGTGGTATGACGTAGTAAAAGTGTGATAGTCAAATTAAAGCCTTCGAAATAGTAGCCTTGGCTTTCGCATGTTGCCTTAGGTCAGCGATCATCAGAACACTGCACTCTCTGGCTAGCGTCTCTTATAGCACCAGCGTGCATTCGTGGCTGCTAGCGGGTATGCGTCCTCGTGCACGAGGTTGTATGTCATGCACTGCTTACCCGTAATCCATTTCAGGGAATGCTGACGACCACTGTCTTAGGTGCTTGGGGCGAATTTACCCAAGTGTCGCTCTCACAGTGAAAGGGCTGGGAACCTTCCTCATCCGAGAACTGTGGCAGTCCTCCCTCTCAATGTGCAAATTTTTCTTCTGGAGATTGCTCAATTTAGCCGACCGAAAGTCGATTTCGTCAAAGTTCTCTCAGGTAGAAACGAATTAAATAAGATAGTTCAATAGTTAGGGAACCACACACCAGCCATTTCCCCTTCCCTGTGTTATCAGCATAGCACTCCAGTAAGTCATAATTCGGTCGTCTCTGATAGTGCAAGTACTGTACTCGGCATTCGGTGTTATCGTGTATATTCAAGGTGAATATTATTTGTTTATGAAAGCGGTACATTAATTTATTAAAGCTATGGACTGTACTGAAGAAGCCAAGTGAGAATATATTATGTTATTCATTTTAATCGCAACTGCATTAAAGAAGTTCGTTTCTTAGCAATTTACGTGCCAGTTTTAAAGTTAGGTCAAAGGTATTTGTTGTGATTCAGGGTGCGTCCCGATATTTCTTTTTATATCAATAAAAATGTAGTTGTTTTAACTCTAGACTAGTCAAATTCTTATTCAGACCCTCTCATAACCGGAATGAGGTCAGTACTATGAAAAAGATTAATACAATTTCTGAAGGAAGTACTGCAAATGCTTCTTTCAAATAAACATACATTTAAGACCTATGAAAATGACGCAAATGCTTCTTCGGGCGAAAAATAAATACCTGTTTCGAGATATTGGCCATTGAAATAATCTGTTTTTTATAACACATTTTATGCAAGAAGTATTATAACATTCATACTATTACAAAAAAATAGCACAAATAATACCAAAAAAGGCTAACCAATTTTTAATATGAGACCAGCAGTTGAATTAATATTTCAAAGCAAATTAAATAAATTAATTTTATGCAATAAACGAATTTTTGCTTATGACTAGCAGCAAAATTCAGATATCGTATTCTTGATTTTTCCCCGAGTTAAATTAGTCTGCCATCAACAGATCTGTGAAAATATCTGTTTTTTCCAATTGTCGGTTTGTCTATTATTGCGAAACTCCGTCCAATTGTTTTCAGTAGTAAGTACTAACATTGTATAATTATTTCTTGGTGAAGAATAAATGTCTATCAATTCACTGATTATGTAACAGAGGCTTATCTTGAGAGGTTATTTTCTTAGCGTTTTTCTCATTCCACGAGGTTATTTTTTAAATTTTTATTTACTACAACACCACTCTAGTAGAAGAAATATGAAATACATGAAACGCAAAATATTTGTATGTGTATTCATAGCATCTCCGATTTATTGTGTATGTCGAGAATGTAGTAGATGGCAGATAATCAAATGTGGAAAGAAATACAATATAAATGATATGAAACAGATAATTGATTGTGTCTTAAACAAATGAAAACCTCGCACGGAAAACTCGTCTTTATCTTGGCAAGTTCGACGAGGACCAGGAAGAGACCAAAGCAACAGTAAATGAGAATAACATTTCCAGCCTCTCAAGTGTTAGAAGTAGACAACGAAACAGCTTCATCTTAAGAGCCAAATATAGAAGATCTGTGCTTAAAGAAAAACTCACTCACTCACTCACTCACTCACTCACTCACTAAATGCCAGCTTCGAGAAATTCTCGCATCGTGTGAACGGGCCCTTACTCTAGTGGTAAATTTGTGCCCTTACATTTGGCCTGCTGGTACCTGTTAAATTTAAATGTTTCACTTTTATTCATTTGTTACTATATCTACATTGCTAACTTTCTTTCTGAGGGTATGCCTAGAAAAAAATATATATTTATATGTCTGCGGTTCACACAATCCTCTTACCTACTCTATTAATTTAACAGTTCTAAATTCCCTAGATACGAGAGGAAAACAAAATATATGTTGGCAGATAATGGAAAGATAGTTGACAAGATAGACAGTCTGCAGATATCAGATTATAATTTTGAGAAAGTTGACAACTTTTCATATTTAGGATCAGTGGTCACTAGCGATAACATGTCCAAAGAAATCTCTAATCGATTAATGAAAGCAAACAGAGCATATTTTGGCTTCAAATATCACTTTAGTTCGCATGCTCTATCCAGGAAAGTATAAATTATTCTTTACAAAACATTAGTGAGACCAGTTTTGACATATGCGGCAGAAACGTGGTCAATCTCCAAAAACGATGAAAAAAGATTGGAGATTTTCGAAAGAAAGATTCTGCGAAGGATCTATGGTCCAATATTTGAGGAAGGTCTCTATGAATTATAGAGACTTCTAGGAGAGCCAAATATAATCAATACAGTTAAAACAAGCAGATTGAGGTGGGCAGGACATGTAATACGCATGGACCTAAGTGAACCTTGTAAAAAAATTGTAATAACAAATTCGGGAGGTCAGAGAAGACGAGGTCGACCGCACTTGCGGTGGATTTATGGAGTGGAAGAGGATGCCAGAAAGTTGGGGTGCAGGAATTGGACGGCTGCTACACAAGATAGAGACGGATGGCGACAATTACTAAGGGAGGCTCAGGCCCGCCAAGGGCTGTAGCGCCAATGATGATGATGATGATGATGATGATGATGATGATGATGATGATGATGATGATGATGATGATGATGATGATGAAAGTCCCTAGATTGTGACAGGGACAGCAATTATTTTAATTAATGGCCTAATTTACTTCTTAATGACTTCTTTAAGTCACCATAAATGCTTAGATGTTTGACTTTCGAATTAAACTTGATTATAACCATATGGGCAGCCAGGTATCTCGGCTGTTAGAGCAAATGACAACGGACTGAGAGGCCCAGGGGCCAATCTGGCTGGTGGCGGAATTTTTCCCGGTGCCACAACTTCTGAAAAAGCCTCGAAGTTCACTCAGCCCCATATGAAATTGAGTTTCCGGTCTTTCTCGTGGGTGAAAGGCGGTCGGAACGCGGTGCTGACTACTCTACCTCATTCTAGTACCGAGGGCACGAAAGCATGGAACTCTACCCCCATGCCCTCATTATGTCTTCGTGACGTATAAAGGGAATCTTTTATCTTTATATCCATATTTGTTATATTCCAGACATTTAAATTCTGTACCCGTTAAATAATTTTATATTAACAACAATCTCCAAATGTAGTTGATGTTCAATGCAGAAAGCAACAACTTCTGCTTCGTTCATTGATATTATTAATATATAATATTTTATTACTTCACAGTTCTTTTTAATCATGATCTGACTGTTATAATTACCCGCAATCACTGTCAGTAAATATTGTTGCTTTCTAATTGAAATCACATTGACATTAAAAGAATGCACAGTAATATAATTGATACAATTTCCTCGTGTATAGTTCGATGTCTTCCTTGAACGCCCAATTAACAGACTTACCACATCCTATCCGAACAATTTTTACCCCTCCCCCAATTCACATACTGCTACATTTCTAGCGACCCTCGACCGCTCAGTGCCTGCTACTTGAATTTATTCACAGATGTGGCAATTATCCCTCCACACAGGAGCTTCAATTCTCAGAAACAGCCACATCTGGGGTGAGGAAAACCCGCACGCAGTCCTGTGTCGTTCATTTATATACATTTGCATACTGTCGCTGTAGCAGACAAATGTCGTTATAAAAAAAGTTCGACTGTATTTCGTTACTAACCGTGATCGTTATAGATAGATTCAACTGTATACTACTTTCCTTGTACAGGTTTCTTGAAATATCCTTAGATTTGGCGTCTTCGGAACCATAACTGAAGCAGAGGTCTAGGCGGCCACCTTATTCGCCATATACAGAGTGACCAATTTATCTTGTGCATTTATTATAACTTTTTTGTTTGGATAGGTATTGGAAATTTTGTTTTTGAACGTTATGTTAGAACGAGGGGCTAACATGAGTGTTGAAATTTGGTGCATGTAACTACATTATGGTACAAGATACACGTGACATCAATTTTTTAAATAGAACTACACACCTTAATCATGTTACATTGATTACACACATTAAGACGAGTTCAAAAATGTATCAAAATGTCACCTTCCTAATCAATAACAACAACAAAACGTACTTCCAATGTGACAATGTTATGCTTTAAGAGTCACAGATGATGTTCCAAAGGGTGACCATTCACATTAATGCACATTCGAAGGCGTTCCCCGAAAGACCGTAGGACTGCCCGGCATGTTGCTAGCTGAATGGACACACAAGCCTGTCGAATACGTTGCTGCATGTCGTCTGGTGTTGTCAGAATGTTCAGGTACACACTGTCCTTTACAGTTCCCCACAGGAAGAAGTCGAGTGGCAACAGGTCCGGAGAACATGCAGGCTACTGTACGTGAATTGTGGCGTCGACAGTTGTGGTTTGTTTACATGTTAGACAGCAAACACACAACACACAACGTGTACGGACGTCAGTCGTCTTTCGTTTTGTGTAAGTTAATGCACAAGATGAATGGGGCACCACAACAAACAGCACATTCTGATGGCATTCATTTTGCATTTTGTTGTTGTTCTTGATTGGGAAGGTGACATTGTGATACATCTTTGAACTCGTCTTGATGTGTGTAATCAATGTAACATGATTAAGATATGTAGTTCTATTTAAAAATTGATGACGTCACGTGATCTTGTACCATAATGTAGTTACATGCACCAAATCTCTACACTCATGTTAGCCCCTCGTTCTAACATAACTCTCAAAAACAAAAATTCCAATACCTATCCAAACAAAAAAGTTATAATAGATGCACACCCTGTGTATGGTACCATCTCCTCGCTGCTCCTGTACACCACTGATAGCGAGTGACATTTTCAACAACAGAAGTGATAGATACTTTGTCAGAGCAGCCAGCGTGCAGGGATAGGAGAACATAATGGGATCAGAAAGGATTATTGAAGGGGATTTGACGGTGCGGCCGAAGCTCTGTGCTTCAGCGTCACTGCAGGGCAATCAATTTAATCTACTATTTCTAATATTATTATATTATTGTGTATCAATTACAGCGTTATTTTGTTATTAACAATCAGTAACACGTTCTGTTTAATCGGCTTATTAATAATGAATTACAACTCGCTATCCACAGTTGGGTAATCCTTGATTGAACGTTGACCGCAGTTCGTGGAACAGATATATGCGTTCTCGTATTATAAACTAAAAGTCGAACATTAACCTGTGTGGCAGTAGTCGATCAGCTCTGGAGTCTATCCCTTTAAAAGATCTGAGATAATGATCGCTGTATTGCAGCTGTGTTCTCTTTCCCAGAATCAGAGATGTCAACTCCAATACCATAACGATTCGTGTGGGGTAACATTAGCAGAATTGGGGCAGATCACGTAATAAAACGACAGTTACGTTAAGAGCAAGTAAAGTGCACAGTGCCTCCTCTTCCGCAGCACTCACAACTTGGCTTTGTGAGAGGCAAAATAATTCAATTTAAATAAAATTACATGTATTACAAATTGAGAAGACAATGGGCTCTTTACTGTAGATTAAGCAGGAGCGTTTCAAATCATAACAATTCAGAAGCAGCGATGCAAAAATCAGAAATATCTATCTCTTCAAATTGTGACTCCGTACTGTCACATCCTTCATATCAAGCGAATCAAAGTCAGGATAAGAGAAGACATGTCAGAGGTATGTGAAATAGGAAAATGAGTACGACAAGGATGCCCTTTATCACTTACCCTCTTCAACGTTTTTTTTTAATTTTAGTAGGTTATTTTACGACGCTTTATCAACATCTTAGGTTATTTAGCGTCTGAATAAAGATGAAGGTGATAATGCCGGTGAAATGAGTCCGGAGTCCAGCACCGAAAGTTACCCAGCATTTGCTCATATTGGGTTGAGGGAAAACCCCGGAAAAAACCTGAACCAGGTAACTTGACCCGACCGGAAATCGAACCCATGCCACCTGGTTTCGCGGCCAGAAGCGCTAACCGTTACTTCACAGGTGTGGACCCTCTTCAACGACTACTTGGAGGATTTAGTGAAGAATTGTTTTCAGAACATGGGAGAGGCAATAGTAGCAGGAAGAAGAATAAAGTACAAAAGATTTGCTGATGATATGGCGTTGTTAGCAGAAGAGGAGACGATACTACGGAATATGCAACTGAAGCTAAATGACAGCTGTGAGCAGTATGGGATGGATAAATGTAGAAGGTAGCGTTGCGAATTGGAAATGAGGCAATAGAGCAAGTGGACAGCTTCAAATACTTGGGGTGTATTATAAGCAGTGACATGAGTTGCTGCCAGGAAGTCAAAAGGAGGAGAGCAATGGGAAAGAAAGCTTTTGATAGAAAAAGGAGCATCTTCTGCGGACCTTTGGAAAAAGAACTAAGGAAGAGACTAGTGAAGTGCTTTGTATGGAGTGTTGGCATTGTATGGGTCAGAAACATTGACATTACGACGAAGTGAATAGAAGTACACTGTATACCGTAGAATCGCTACCACAAAGAAATATAAATATCTCGTCACTCAGTGAATTTAGAATAATATTTTTCTCATCTTGTCTTATGTAGAAACTTTCCATGTTTGGTATCAATGAAAATTGTGACTCTAGTGCTCATGCGCGGGGTATGACAACACACAGAGTTAAAATGGCGGAATTCACGATACAGCAGAAAGTGAAATGTTGTTATTGGTTAGCCGAATTGAAGTTCCCAATTGTAGTGCAAAGACGATTTAGGTAGGAATAATGGTGAAAATGCTCCAGAGCGTCATACCGTTGTAAAATGGTATAATCAGCTATTGGAGACAGGCTCTGTGTTAAGGAAGAAGGGAAGCGACAAAAAAGCAGTGTCCGCAGCTAAAGTTGAAGATGTTAGGCAAGCATTTCAGCGCAGCCCAAGGAAATCAATTCGACGAGCCAGTTCAGAGCTGGGTATTCCGAAGTCGACTGTTCACAACATTGCCCATAAAAGATTGCGACTTAGAGCATACAAAATCCAACTTGTGCAAAAGCTGCAGCTTGTGTTTCCGTCACACCTGTAATACTGCAGAACACATGGAGGGAGACAATACAGTCTTGATATTGCCACCAGAGGCGCACATGTGGAGATCTATTGAAACTTGGTGAGTTTTTCTAACATAAAATCTAAGGCCGATTATTCTGTCGCTATTAGTTTAGAAGTTATTCAGGTTTCTTTTTGGTAGTGATTCTACGGGACATACTCCTATTTGAAATGTGCATCTGGAGAGCAATTGAGCGCGTGCAATGGACAGAGTATGAAATGAAGCTGTGTTGGAAAGAGTGGGTGAAGAAAGAACTATGCTGAAACTGATCAGGAAGAGAAAAAGGAATTCTGAGAAGAAACTGCCTACTGATGGATGCACAAGAAGGAATGGTGAACGGGAGAATAGTTCGGGGTAGAAGAAGATATCAGATAATAGACGACATTATGATATATGGATCATAGAAGAAGGTGGAAATGAAGAAATATTGAAGAATGCTGGTTTTGCAGTGAAAGATATGCTTTTGAATAGAAAACTATGAATTAATGAATTGTCATGCCTTTGTACTCTGCTATAATATTGACCTGGATTGGCTTTCGAGAGCTAGACCCGGGGACGGATCTTTGCACTTAGGCTAACTTTGGCCCGTTGTGCGCTTACAGTTCGGCACCTGCCTCAACTCTGAGAGACCAAGCACCTTTCCACAGACGAGTACCTAATGGCCCGAACCCCGAGCCCTTCCTATATCAGAATCGGAAGAGCCCCCAAAGACTTTTCACCCCGGCCTATTTTTAACTATTGTAAAGTAGATGATAGATTAAATGAAGGAAAATTTGAGCGTGTTGGTGTAAGGATAGAAGGAACGGAAGTACTCCGAGAAAAACCCTCTGCAACGTCTGCTCTCTTCACCACAAATTCCTTACAGATCTGGCCTGAGATCGAAAACGGGCTTCTGGATAGAAGACCAGCCCGCTAGCACTTGGGCCATATATGTGCTCCTTTGTGCTGTGGAATTGATACTAGCGAAATGACATTTGGAGAGAAGGCCGAGGATTCACCGTGGATTATCTGAAATTTGCTTTACAGTTGGAGAAAATATCGGAAAAACCCAACTAAGTAATTAGCGAATCGTACCCATGCCTAATACAAGTTTTAGAATTACTTTAGTATAGGCGTAATGTAAAATTATGGGATATTTCAAATAGAAATGTTTATCATTTTTTCCTGGATATTACCAGTATCTCACTGGTTGATTTGAAATGTGAATAATTTTGAGGGAAAAATTGTTCCGGGGCCGGGTATCGAACCCGGGACCTTTGGTTAAACGTACCAACGCTCTACAAACTGAGCTACCCAGGAACTCTACCAGACACCGACCATTGTACACTCAATGTTGGTTGCTTGATGATTATCAGCCCACTTTGAGGTCTATGGATATACAGGGAAAAATTGGATCGGCGTCTGGTAGAGTTCCCGGGTAGCTCAGTTGGTACATTTAACCAAAGGACCCGGGTTCGATACCCAGACCGGAACAAGTTTTTCCTCGAAATTATTCAAATAAACTTTACAGGGAGTTATACCTGAAAGCTTGATTTTTATAATACACGTCACTGTTCGTTAACAGAAAACCACAATTTAAGTCACACAGAGTTAGTGTGCACTCAATGTTGGCTGCTTGACGGTTGTCAGCCCACTTTGAGGTCTGTGAATATAGAGGGAAAAATTGAATCGGTGTCTGGTAGAGTTCCCGGGTAACTCAGTTGGTAGAGAGTTGGTACGTTTGACCAAAGGTCCCGGGTGCGATACCCGGCCCCGGAACAATCTTTCCCTCGAAATTATTCAAATCAACTTTACAGGGAGTTATACCTGAATGCTTGATTTGCATGATTTGAAATGTATTCATATTATTAACCTAAAACAAATACAAATCTAACTTTGAACTGATAAATAAATATTTATGTACAAATTTTGTAATTTCATGGTGTTCCGTCACAATAAGTTAATAGGTGCTAATGATTATGTGAATAAATTACAAGCACACATTAATTAGCGCCCAGTATGTATTCAGCGGAGAAATCATGTACCTAGACAGGTCTCTCCATGGTAACCCGGGTTTAATCCCGGAGAGTGGTTCAGTCGTGCTCACATGTTTCTATATGTGCGTGCGGTTTCAAATACGTGCACAATAAACCAACAGTTTCCATCCCCGATCTGTGAATCAGTGATGAGCCGGCGTGTGCAGTCGACTGGTCATTTATTGATGTTAAAGGGGATTCCCCTCCTATATCCCATCAAGCGTAATATAATTTAACAGGTGAAGTGTTTAGGAACGAACCTGTGTGTGCTCAAATATCATCCATTCTTTGAATAAATGGATTACAACGCTCCGAAATGTAGGTCACATTTAGGCAACTGCGGATTGTGTAAACTAATGATTCATTTAAGGTTTCTAGCAAATATTTACAACATGGATATGCAGCAGAAATTTAATTACCTCTACTGTTGGTTGGTTGCACTTTTCTTGAATATTAAAAGCATGATAAAATAGGAAATGAATTCGATTTTATAAATATTTTGGACATTATATGCGTTTTTAGACTTTCATGGTGAATGTAATCTGAATTAGACTTTTGGTTTTTCTATCGTGTACTGAGATTTGATATTTCTAAAGTTGTCCACACCTGTGGAGTAACGGTTAGCGCGTCTAGCCGCGAAACCAGGTGGCCCGGGTTCGATTCCCGGTCGGGGCAAGTTACCTGGTTGAGGTTTTCTCGGGGCTTTCCCTCAACCCAATATGAGCAAATGCTGGGTAACTTTCGGAGTTGGACCCCGGACTCATTTCACCGGCATTATCACCTTCATCTCATTCAGACGCTAAATAACCTACGCTGTTGACAAAGCGTCGTAAAATAACCTACTAAAATAAAAAAAATTTCTAAAGTTTCGTAACTACATACAGGTTCTATCATCAGGGTAGCTAAGTAAGACCAGAATAGTTCACCGCTGTAGTTGGAACAAGTTACCTGTGGTCCGTCCCAGGAATTTGTAGAGTAGAAAGACGAAATAAAACCTCTGCGCAAGTGGTATGTGGGAGGACTAGGACCAATGACCGCTCTGGGGAGAGGCATTGGTTGAACGAAGCTACCAATCGCTTGCAGGGAGGGAATCATTTCTATCTGAACTCTCTACTACGAGCATTTTACCCCTTAGCGGTCTCGAGCTGATGTTGCCCGCAATGCAATCCGGCACAGATAGACTCCGCCCCCATATGCGCCAAGTCACTCTACAGATGCTTGGGACAGATCATAGTTGATTCTCTTTTACCGGGGGTTTCCTCAACCAATTGAAGCGGAATTGCTGGGTAACTTTCAGCGTTGGACCTCGGATTCATTTCGTCACCATTAATTCACACATTATCATCACCCATAAGTTACCATAGCTCGGGTTATGGTTCACGGCGAGGCGTGTTGTCCTTGTAACAAGAGCGCGACCGTTCGGCTACCCAATCATTCACAGAATAGAAGTGGTAAGCTCAATAAGTCTCAGGCTGCAGTCTAAGCCTTCAAGTCAGAGTGGACGACCCCTTTCGGGCCTATTTTGAAAAGTAGTAGTTTTACAGTTACTTGTTAGGAATGTAAAAATTAGTAGTTAACAGTGTGGGAAATTCTGTTTCAAAACAAAACTCTACACTCCTAATTCCCTAAACCAGTTGTTCCCAAAGTGGAGATCGGGACTCTTTTGTCATCTGAAGATGAAAATAGAGCCAGTCTTCGAAACGTTGTGAAATTCCCATTACAAGCAATGAGAAAAATCCTATCTATACTTCTTCTAAATGTTGTCATGAGTAAATTAAATTACTCTGTGGTGTGACGTGAAGGGAAGATAAAAATGCATCTCATAGGTAGAGTAGATATATAATTACTAACGTAGGTTGTGATGTACACAGTGTGATTCACGACTAATGATCCGCTCTTTAGGAATCAGTACTACAGCCATTCTGAGCATTAAATATCATACAAACATAGATCCGTTATCATTACTTTGAAAGTTATTCGTAAAAATCCAAACGTAATACTGTGAATTAGGCTTTGGAGTTCTTTGCATCGTAATACAAACATTGGAACGTAAACTAAACAGAGTTGTAAGTACGGAAGTGAAGGGGAAGACAGATCTGCGCTTATCAGGGACAGCTGTGACGAGGTACGGAATGCTGAGCGCCATTCACATCCGTACGTCCAAGTGCAATGAAGTGAAAAGAGGAATATTTGAAAATTTGTTTCCAAATAGATATGTTTATTTTATGATTAATAAGTATTTTAATTAATATTTCTGCGTATTCCAAGTGAATAACTCTTAGTTCTGCTCAACACCACTGCTATTTTCGTAGCTTTCAATCAGGTGTAACTCTTTAACGGTCGATAATAAGATCCATGTTGAGAAATGACATTTTATGTTCAAAATGACCCATAGAACCGATTCTTAAAGCGCGGATCATTAGTCGTGAATCAAACTGTATTTAACTAAAACAATTACAGTACGATTATTTAGTCCTGACAGTCGCCGATAATGTGCGTCTGAGTCAGGCGAGTCCATTTAGTTACGGCAAGGGTTATTCAAGTTAGTCTGTTGCCTGCAGTCAGAGCGATCGGATGTCACGCATGCGGTATAGCGTTGTGTTTCCAGTACAGTTAAGCTGTACTGCATTCCTTTACTGACCTCTCGTCCTTATCTCTACTCCGGAACTCTCACCACTACTCGTATTACTTCCCCTCTTTCGCGTCGCTGAGCTGTCAGGACTAAATAATCGGTCTGTACTGTTCTTAGACAATTCGAATTCTGAATTAACTATGCTTCTAAGTTGAGCGCATGTTTTTAAATGGAATATTAGTAATGAACAGACAGTGTATGCGGGATGACTTAAGGAAAAGTGAAGTTGTTTCGTACCAGAGTATATGGCACGTGCCGCGTCGTACCTGGCGAGTACTTCAACGTACAGAACGAAGGAACCCCGGTCCGTTCATAGTAATATTGCAATTCAATGTGTGCAGTTGTGTTATCCTGCTCAAGTATTTAGTACTCGTTGAATAATGTTGTGCTGATCCATTCATAATGTCGAAGGCAAAACGTTCAATTCGCTCAGAGATACAAAGTGCAATTAAGAAGTATGGGTGTGACATTTTATGTATTAACGAAGACAATATCGTGTGTAATGTATGTAAAATTTAAAATTTAAATAAAAACCACAACAATTTAGGCTATAAAGAGAAGCATTGCAACAGTACATCGCACAGGAAATGCGTTGAAATGAAATCTGAGGAATCATCATCATCATTATTTAGTTGTGCGGGAAACGTTTTGCAAAGACATGTGCAACATGATGCTCAGTGCAAATATTCCTCTAAAGAAATTAAGTGATCCCCATTTTAGAGGTTTTCTTCAGAAATTCTCTCGATACAAAAACTGTTTAAGCGATAGGCGTAGACGATTCAGCTTCGACAACTTACGAGAATATATCGTTTACTGCAACGCTAGAAATTCCATCAATGATGAGGAGATATGTGCTACAATACGTCATTTTTCTTTTCCTTCTGACTGTACGGAGATACAGTAGCATGTTGGCGTCGTCTGTTTACGTTTAAAACCTGTTGAGCCAATGGTCTGAATGAAAAAAATGTAACATATAGTAATTGTGCACCTATATTCAACGACAAGTCATCCCGCATCCACTGTCTAGTAATGAACTATCTCCACCTTCCCATACCCTAGCACCCCGTAATCTGCAGTCTCTCTAGAACTGCATAAATTAAATATTTACAGTATCTTCAAATTGAAGGAAGAAGCACCCCAAACATAAACTAAATGTGAATCTAAATGTTTAAACAAACCTAACAGGAAAGTGTATTTAGAAAGAGCGATGCTCCGATCACGTATAAATATGATTATCAACTGTTTCTTCAGCCTACGCGCCTACGGTGTGTATTATAAGAGAAGTTGCTGAAATTTCCATCTACCTGTTTATAAATATTCGAACTAATGAAACACGGGTACTTTAATCTGTTGTTCTCCTAAGATGCTGTCATGCTTTCAGCGATTTACTTAATAAACTACGGACCTATAACTTCGCGTGTCAGTGGAAATGCACCAACAATTCGGTACCCTGCTTTCTGTTTAATCGATACCCGCCTACATATGGTTTATAGGTGGAAATCTGAATTGGATTCGGTCGCCGCTAATGTGCATCTCATTTAATTATATAGGGATTACGTTGTACTGATACCGCTTAAAAGTTATAGCATTCGAAATGTTGTTAAAATTCAATTAAAATCATCGAGTGCAGCCGTGTATCTAAACACCTTCGGAAAACTCATTTTCCTGGTCAGTACAAACAGCTTCATACCACTCGAATAATTATCCGAGATTTCATTATTTAATATCGGTTAAATTGGTTCGAGAATTATTATGGAAGTTTGCAGCATGTGCAGGGTCGCGTATTCAACGTTTTCGTAAAGTGATACATTCCAACATTTCTACATTCACAATAGACAAGACGGAATACAAGAATAAGAATTGAACTGAAAACAGTAAATATTAAATAATAAAATGTCATATCACAAAGCAAATTAATTGATCCATCAAGCAGAATTCCTTTCAGAATATTACTGACTTAAATGAGGGCGACGTCAACGGTGAACTGTTTACGAATGGTGTAGATTGGAAAGTTTCAACTCCTCGTGATGAAAAAGGAAATCACAATGTTTCGAAAAAATAATCTATTTTTATCTTCAAGTAATCAAACAATGGCATGGAACGAGGCTCCTACTCGTTGGGGGTCGTTACAAACAACTAAATCTTCTTGATTAACTAGTGAAAGCCTAGTAACAGGATTTTTTTTATCTAAATCAATGGAGAACTCTCGGTAAATCCCTCAAGATAAGGATGGACTCATGAAACGTGATTTAGAACTGATCCTAAAGACTAGCTCTTGGTAATAAACTTAGCATTATGATCATTTTCATTTGTTTTCTTGACTTTGGTGATGGAGCCCACATGTAACTTCCGAACCTTTGGATGTTCCAACATATAAGACAGGACCAAAATTAAAGCAGACGAAACCACAACATCAAGGCTCGTGCATCATATTATGACAAAATTTTTCTTCGAATATATTTCCACACGAGATACTGAACGTGCCGTGAACTTTTGGTCAGATCACCAAATGTTTCATGAAAAATATCGACCGCAGCTTAATAAATGGTGATCCATGTAGGAGGTATCTCTTCTGTATTACTTATTCAGCTACAGAATAAAATTCCGTAATCGAGGAATATTTGATAGTTACAACTTTCAAAGAAACCAGACGAAGACAAATGTTACCTAATTTAAATTTAAATTCAACACTACATTAATCAAAGCGTAATTATTCTTAATATCACAACATATTCGAGTCTCAAATAATGTTTATATTTACGCTTTGGCCTAAAAGGATTGTGAAGAAGAATTAAATTTGTGATTATGAGTAGTATCTTGAGTTTAACTGCCTCTGGCGTAACCGCACTATTTTCATGTTCCACAATGAAGGTAGTACTGACCACGATCTGCAGCTGTAACGGGGAGATACCAATCATATCATCTTTCCCCAAAAGTCCCACAGTTTTTTTCAAATTCGCAATAATCCTTCTATAGAAGCAATAACAGGAAACTACTCACCAAATCATCTTTCCCTAAGAGACTAACAATTTCATTCAAATCTACTACATTCCGTATCATCAAAGAAATATTGGATGTTATTATCTTTCCTCAAGAGACCAACAGTTTCTCTCAAATCCTCAACAATTCTTTCATCGAAGCAATAACGGGAAGCTATTCACCATAATATCTTGCCTCAGTTTCTCCTAATTCTTATCACAGAAGCAATAAAAAGAAGCTACTGCACCTATCATCTTTCCCCAAGGTATCAAGTTTCTCCAAAATATACAACATACATTACCATCGAAGCAATAACGTAAACCTTATCATTGAAGAAATAACGAGAAGCTGCTGGAACAAACACCTTTCCCCAAGAAATTAGCAGCTTTTCTAAATATACAAGAATCCTTATCACGGAAGGATTCAAATAATTATTTTAGTTTTGTTTTGTAAATATTATTAATATTTAATTGGTATTGAAATATTATTCGACTTAAATGGTATCTGGTTTTTCAAGAAATGTATTTAATTCATATATTAGTATTATATATTTTTCTGTTTATAATTTAAGTTTTATTAATATTAATGTTAAGGTGGAGGAAATATATTAATCATATATATTTCCAAATCATTAGCAGTTCTTCCCAGATACACAAATTGAAGTAATAACATGAAGAT
Organism: Periplaneta americana; assembly: GCF_040183065.1. Classification (NCBI taxonomy): domain Eukaryota; kingdom Metazoa; phylum Arthropoda; class Insecta; order Blattodea; family Blattidae; genus Periplaneta; species Periplaneta americana. The sequence goes on along the minus strand of NC_091118.1, from coordinate 122,988,425 downwards.
AATATCATCTTTCCCCAAGATACCAACAAGTTCTTCCCAAATACACAACAATCATTATCATCGAAGCAATAATGGAAAGCTAATGCTCCGTATCAACTTTCCCCAAGATGTTACTAGTTTTTCCCAAACACACAACAATCATTAACATTGAAGCAACAAGGAGACGCTCCTGCGCCATATCGTCTTTCCTCAACAGGTCAATAGTTTCCCGATATACACAACAATCCTTATCATCGAAACAATAACGGGAAGCTACTGACCATATCAGCTTTCCCTAAAATATAAACAGTTTCTCTAAAACTAACAAAAATCTCTATCTTCAAAGCAATAATGGAAGCTACTAACCATATCATCTTTCCATCTCCCAAATTCACAGTTCTTTCAACAAAGAAATAAGAAAGCTACTGCACCATATTTTCTTTTCTCAAGAGAGTCAATCCATAACAATCCTTATCATCAAAGCAATAACGTGAAGCTACTGTCATATAATTTTTCTTCAAGAGACATACAGGCTATTTGATTTGAACGTTTTATGAAGCAAGGAACCATAGAAATTCCAGGAGTTGGCGCCGACATCTAAGTAATAGGTATATCTTACAAACAAGAAAAGGAGACTTAACATTCGAGATTCAAAGTCCTGATTACATAATAAAATAGCTATAGCTATAAATATGCGATTGGTATATAAAAGAAAAAAATATTTTTATCGACAGAAGAATCAATAAAGCCATTAACAGAAATAACGGCACACTGTCCATAATGACGGGTATCATCTTTAAGCAGGATCCGTGTCGCTTGTCTCACAGACTCAGACGTGATAGTACATGATCACACCAGTAACGATGTCGTTTACCGTCAGAGAGTCCTGCGTTGCCAAATTATCTCCCCTCCAGAAAGTCAATAGCAGAAACGAGACGAAGTAGAACTACATCTAAGCTAAATAAACCCCTTACATATCTAACGAGACAAAAGTAATGTGCCTTCACATCTCACAGGCATTTGTTACAATTTTCCATTAACCTGTCTTACTATTCATAATGAATTGAGTAACATGCTGTACAAAGCGCGGTATTCTAAACACGAATCCTGTAGTTTACATTAATTACTGTGCAAAGCATCAGGAAGATTTTAATGGGCAACTAACTCCACCGATATTCAACAATAGCTAAGTGTGGTCTTCATAGTCCCAATGGTGTATCCTAGACTTACATCTGGGCTTGCCGAAATACAAATCCAGATTAGGGTTACCATGAGAATAAATTCTATAGGAGGACATGGAATCTATAATAAGATGACATTGCTGAAAAAAGGAGGAGTTTTTAAAAATTGGTATGAACAAAATTAAAGATAAAAACAATGGCTCACCTTAGTTTTCTCACTATTTGCTGGATCAGTATTACATCTGTACCCTACTTATTAGTGAAGACCACTTTGTGCACAAGAGCCTGAACAGACAAATATATCTTGTAACAAATAAATATGAAACTGTTCACAGGACATGCCCTTGACATGATGATACCTCTGACTGTCTCCGATAGCATGCGATTTCGTTCTTTTGTCCATTAAGCAGATATTAGGGAAAATACTCTCTCAGTACTTCCATTGTAACTTGCGATAAATAAATTAATAGAACTGACATATTTTTTAAGAGTTCTGAGAAAGTTTCAGTGCTCACAGAACTATTGTAATTGAAGAATTTGCACCATTGTTTACCTAAACTTAAATCTTTGTCCAAATTAACTTGATTGGCATATCTTTGTACACTACAGAATAAAATTTATAAAATAGTTAGAATCATGAATAGTGACAATTTTAGAGTGTAGGAATTCAATGCATGTCAATAGATAATCATATTTTATGTGTTTTATGTGCTCCAGCTTCAACTATTGAAAGCAGTTAAATTCTTTCATAGGTTTGCACATTTGTTTAGATATTCTATGCACTATATCGCACATTATTCAATATTCATATTAATTCTAGTTGAAATGCGAAATGCCGAACATTTCAATTCTTTTTTAAAATGCCTGCTGGACAGGATAAAAAGATTAAAAAAGAGAATATGTCCTCCTTTTGTCGGACGGATGGTAACCCTAATCCAGATTAACTAATTTCTTAGCTGTACTAATTCAGCCCCAGCATACTAATAATCAGCTTCACTCCACTAACTCTGTCGTCTTCGACAGTCTGACAGTTAATATTTTGGATGTTGTATCCGAAATTCGCAAGCTAAGACCCGACCGAGGACGATGGATTATAAAGGAGGATAAAAGCCTTAGCATGGCTTCTTTCGTGTGGGAATCAAAGCTATGGATTCCGTTTCGTAAACAGATCTACACGGCACACTGAAGACCCCAACTCCCATAAAAAGATCCAGATAAAATTCGTCGATTTCTCGCCCACATTGTATTTCAACGCTCAATAATATGTACAGTTTAAATAGTCTTTAAATAAATTACCACTGTTATGCACTACAAGATCAAAGAGTTATGTCAATACATTACGAGATAAGAGGACTGGTCATTTACAACACGAAATGTAAAAAGAGGTTTTTTTCCCTAACCGCGGTGAATAAGCTCTCCTGCTTAGCGTACGAGAACGCTGTGATTCCCGCCACACGGAAGTAGTAATATGTGGGTAGGTGGACAACTGACGAACAGCGCGTGTTGTTCATAGACTAATTCTCACCATTTGGAAATAATATGAATAAATAAAGAGAGACTGGTTTCTTAATTGATAAGGAATCTCAGAGTTCTCATTGAAGTACGTTTAGACAAAATTGGTACTAGGCTCGAAAATTTGCCGCAAAAGTCTCTCGGACGTTTAACTTGGAGATTGGTGTAGCTTAGCTAAATAATCAGCAAGAGTCGCAACAAAACTATGTCAATTTAAGCCATAAAAGACATCGCAAGCACATGAATTGCAACAGGGCCAAACTGACAACAGAGATAAATTTTCTAAATGGGTGTTACAGAGTACTGTTTTGTACAATATTAATTACTGTTAATAAATATAATTTTAGTTGTTTCCGAAATCCATAGTGACATAGGCTTGTAAAATACATTTATTTATTTCCATGTTTGTTCGTTTATTTTGAACAATCATTATTATTTTATATTTACAATCATTGAAGGGCCATCACGACCGATGTAAGCTGGTGGAATAAATATATCATATTTACAAGCGAGCCTATAAAGTAACAATATCCAATTAATAAAATCAATTATCATATTAAACAAAGTAAATCCTCGATCACTCTGACAATTTTGTAATCTTCTACCTCAAGCCAGTCTCTCGTCAGTGTAACTTAGAGGCGAAGCCCAGATTTGTTTACATTACGAAATAGAAACAAAATGCTAAAAAAAAAAAGAATACATTTTGTGTTGCAAATCATCCGCCCTCCAAACTCCCAGCAAAGTCAACCACATAGTCATAATCTTTTGATTCACCCTGTATATGAAGTCAAACGTTGTGATTCAAACTCACTTTCAGTGTAAGTTTTTAAATTAAACGTAAAACAAAATAAAATGAGAAGGTAGATTGAAACCAGTTCCCTTCAACAGAAGTACTGTTTCAAGACGATAATTAAATTACTAGCATTGATTTTCCGATAGCTGCTAAAGTAGTTTAAATTGCTTGCAGAAACCTCCTGTTTATTCAGAATAAAACAACTCTAATTCAATAGCGCTGACTCTTATATAACAATTACTAAATTCTTCTTTCTCCTCGAAGACTATAATACTTACGTAACAGTGACACAAAACAGCAACTCTTTTGCTAACTTGATTAACAGGAGTTTTGTTCCCGAGAGAGACTGCTCGAGAAATCCTGAGACACTGAATAACTTCTCCATCCTCTTCCGAATACAGATCTCTGCGTAGATTATCTGACAATGAAATTCAGGGTAATTTGCCTACAGCTTCCGTGTTCCTATTTGTCTTGGAGCAATTTATAGAGAGAATCTCGCAGAGACTCCCCGAAGCCCCCAGCAGGAACTCCTACTTCCAGGAGGAAAATCAATATCGAGCATAACGCGATGGGTTCAGATCTGCTTTTATCATTTTTCCATTACATGGCAATGAATAGCGAGGAAATCAAACTCTGGAACATCAGTTCAGTGTCGACTCTGTGGCATCAGTTTACATAACTTTTCATCGTCGGAACAATATCATTGTTCAAAATCTTGGAGTAGAGTACTAGGAAGGATTCATCATCATCATCATCATCATCATCATCATCATCATCATCATCATCATCATGATTAGCGATAAATGTGAAATGTGATAAAGAGATACACCAGGAAGTATATGCAGTATATAAAAGGAAAGCGGAAAATAGGAAAGATTGGAGTGTTGAATTTGAAGAGATAGATCTCCCCTTGGGAAGAACACTATGAAAGAATGTATTATTTTTAATTCACCTGCTACTTCATCATTCAACTTGTAATCAGAAAGACTATAGTCAACATTTCTCCTTAAGGACCTGATTTCTACAGATGCTAAACGCCATTCATCTTGACATAGAATATTCCAAGTTTCATTGCCATAGTTGAAGTTTTTTTGCGAAAATTATGTAACTTACGAGTACAAATCGAGTTCCGTGTGTTTTTGGACTTTTGTGACTGGAAAAACTTGGTTAATTAATTATTATCAACGCTTTACTATACACTGTTGTTTCCGATCTCTAATAACGAATTTGAATGATGTCATGTGTCAGGAATCACACCGACAGCTGAATTGGTGTGAGAGATGACAGACCAGTAGTGCACGGTGTATTACAGTAGCAATGCCTAAGAAAATCGAGACTTTTTGGGAGGTGTACATAACAACCTTTTCCGATGCCAAATACAGTTATGTGAAAATCATAGGAGCCTGCAAGAAACGTGGTTTCGTTATTTCCAAGAAAGGGATCTTGTGTGTAGGCTATCTAATAAGACTGGCTAAGATCGGATGGGATTAATTCCAGAGTGGAAAAAGCAAGCAAATCCACCCCCCCCCGTCACAAATCACCGCGCCCCATGAGATGATACAAATTAATTCCATCCGAGCTTTACCAATCTTATTAAGAACACAAAAGATGCCTTTCTTGGAAATAACGAAACCTCGTTTTTTGCAGGCTTCTTTTATTTTCACTTAACTGTACTTGGCATTTTAGAGGGTTGTTATGTATCCCTCCCAAAAAGGCTCGATTTTCTTCGGAATTTCTGTTGTGAGTTCCGTGCACTCTGACTATGAGATCACTCACTACTGGTCTGTCACCTCGAGCCACAGTTCAGCTGTCGTGTGACTCCTGACGCACATGTCATTCAAATTCGTTATCAGAGATCGGAAACAACCCTGTAATTTTGGATTTGTTTGATGTATCATAGTCTTCTAAGCATGTTAGGTTACAGCCTAAATGTTTAAGGGAATTAATCTGTTCCAGAATGAAATTTTCAATGAAAATTTTCCTTCTCACTGCTAGTTTACCTTTTTAATTTTTACTTTTGTTTGGTAAGATTATTAGATTATAATTATTATAGCCATTGCATGTACTAATGTATGTCAAACTGAAGTAAAACCCTGGCTTGAATCTCGAGAGCTACTTCTTAAGAAAAAGAAATTGGGAAAAAGAAATAGACATAGTTACCAATGCGGTACTGTCCGATTCTGTGCAACTCATACAGTCAATAGGTCTATATACACAGACTAATATGGTTACTGAAATAATACATCATAGACATATTAGGGTGTGAAATAAATAATCGATACTATTTCGAAATTTCTGCTGTAATAAAGACACACAACACAACTCGGCTAGAATGAAGTCATCATTAGCAGTTGAGGTTGCAGTATTATTATACACTTTTGACACGGAAAATGGTCGCTCTCCTGTAGCGTGAATTTGTCTAAGTGGCGTTCGGGTTAACGCGAGATTCACACGGGGGAATATTAAGCATCGAGATCCGAGTCAAGTTGTAGTAGTGACGTATATTTCACATACACACGATTGCGTATTATGAAATAACAACATATGAAAGAAAACAACCACCAGGATCGCCACTGTCAAAAATTAATTTTTTGATAACGACCGCTAGATGGAAGTACAGTTACAAGCTATTATTCCATGCAATTTCATCATGGTTATAACGTGACTACTTTTGTAATCACTAAATTGCAGCATAGTGAAATTGATAAAAGTTGTCTTGAAAGTGCATTACACTGATCAATCTGTTACATGTGATCAGAGATGAAATGCACGTGTGTAAAAAAGCGCAAACGATGATTCCCGAGCTATTTCCATGTGCGACTTAGTCTCTGAACAGCGACCAATTTCCGTGTTAAGGGGTATACCTATAGGTTGGTCAAACCTGCTGAGAGAAAATATTTGGGGTTCATTGGTCGTCTGCAGTGCCAGTGTTATGAAATCTTCCAGGCAACAGGCAAGAAAGAAGTGAAGAATCCGTTGTTCTATTGGTCAAGCCTACACATACACCCTCTCACATACTTTGTGTCTGAAGATAGTGGGAGAAGATAAGAGAGAAGAGGCCTGAAGGTGGCGTATTTTATCAGACTGCATCATTATCCTCACATTCAGGACTGTAAAAGAACGACTGACATCCTGTGAAGTATGTAAAAGTGACCTACCTATATCGATTACATATTTTTGTTTACATTACTGTAATGCTGAACTGCTGCATTTCTATCGAACACACGCGTAATTCAATCACGACGCTAAGAGCACAAAAACACGTATATGCTGTTGTTGGTATCTTGTGCCTTTGTCTCTTGAGGATTTATATTTTTATTGCAGTTAATTTTAATTATAATACTATACAGGGCTTTCATTTCAAAACTTCCCAGCCTAACAACTAATTATTTAAAATGAATCCAATATAAACAAATAGCACGTCAATTTAAATACTGATTCAATTCAATTCAATTTATTTGGCCATTAGACATACAGTTTTAGGCTTCGTCAGAGTACATTGAAAAACATATAAATACATTTTTAAAAAACACTAATAAAAGAAACAGTATAATTTAAATAATAAAATGAAAACATGAAATAATTTGAAACTTTTAAATTAAAGAAAACTAACTAAATTGCAATTAAATGTATTTATTAAAATACAATTTCATACAAATTTGTGTTGAAAAGCTCAGCAACAGAATAAAAAGGATTATTTAATAACCAATTGTAAAATCTAGTTTTGAAGCTATTGATTGGTAATTTATAATATTGACTTGGGAGCTTATTATATAATTTCATCCCCATAATTAAAAAGTTTGTGTTGCTCTTGTGTAATCTACAATATGAAATATTAATTTGTTCACTATTTCTAATTTCATGATCATGTATATTGGCCACTAATGAGTAATTGTCGATATTTTGTCGAGTGTAAAGTACTAGATCATATATATATATATATATATATATATATATATATATATATATTTATGATTGTTAAAATCCGTGATGGGGAAGTAAGTCTGAAACCAGGCTTAATTGAATTTTAGATTTCACCCCAACCCCCACCACCACCACTTTGGAATTTAAAATGGCACCCCTATATTTTTATACTTAAATATGGAAGAACATTCAATTGTTTATACACCTCATTCGTTTTCGCATCTTTTGTTTCCTGTCGTCGCCTGGCAACCTGTATTTTTGTTATTATCAGTTAATTGTAGGATGGAAACACAGTTTATTTTGTGTAATTTCCTACATTTAATCAATGAGGATGATTTAGCTTATGTTCTCTCTTGAAGAGTATACACCATTTTAAAGTAATTTAATACACAAACACAACCATTACATGAAAGTTTTTGTAGCTTCATTCTCTTCAGCTCTAATCAACAATAACAACAATCCAGGTTTCCAGGCGAAGATAGAAAACAAATGATGCGAAAACAAATGAATGAGATATATAAACAACTGAATACTCTTTCATATCGTCGTTGTTTCTGCAATAACTCCTATGTGCAAAATATAAAATTTTTCAGTAGGAAGAAAAAACACAATTATTCATCCTATGGCAGTCGTACATTGGAGACTGTGAATTCTTACATTTTCGAAACAAAGAAATATAATTACATATAGGAGATTTTATTATTTGCCGTATCACTATTTAAGTTATTTAATAGAGCAAAAATCTTAAAATCGATAAATATGTCACATAGGAGTTATTGCAGGAACAACGACAATATTGAAGTATAAAAACAAATGGTGCCACTTGAAAATTCAAAGTGGGGTGACTGGGGGTGAGGGATGAAGTCTAAAATGCATTTAAGCCTGGTTTCAAACTTCCCCCTTAATTTCTAAATTGACGTGTTTTTGTTTAAATTTAATTCAATTTAAATAATTAGTTACTTAGACTGGGAAGTTTTGAAATGAAAGCCCTGTATAAGTTTAGATGTGAGGTCTTAAGCTACAGAAAATGCATTTTCCGACACTTGGCGCTTACTGTAGATTTGTTGATACGAGTAAGATCGTGGAGAACTTTCAAAGAGTTATCCTAACGATTTTCCTCTAGTGAACACGTTAATATAAATGTGAAGTTATAGTTATAAATCCAATAATTAGAAAGTTGTGGTTTATAAGCTTGATAATGAAACAGTACTTACATTAAAGAAAGCAGAAATGCCAAAGAAATTTAGTTTTTACGAAGAGCAGAAGAAATATCAGCAGTACAACACATAATGAGCAAAAATACAATAAAGACGTTTAAATATAAAGTTCGCATAATAGAAGGTATAGAATGATAGTAACAAATGTTTAGCCATGTTAGTTTGTCATTAGAAATCTTTAATTGCACACTGTTCGAGAAAAGGCATAGAGGAAGATCCAGAAACAGTTACCAGAGATAGGGCAATAAGACGAACTGATAAAATTTACGCAACCATTATGAAGAATTAGGCCAACTCTTGGTAACCGCATGATAATCGTTAGGTTGATTGGAAGGAAATTCTGCTAATATAAATCTTTATCTGCATACCAAAGACGAACAGGAAGATCCAAAAATAGTTTACAGGAATAGATCTAGAGGAAACGAATACAATTTATGCATTCATTATGAAGAAAAAAATTGGGGCAGCATGACGATATCCATCGTTACAAACCGAAAATACGTGAATTATCTTTAAATGTGATTTATATTCGTATGCTGATGATACTGTTTTACTTTCTAGTGGAAAAACTTGGACTGATGCTTATTATAATGCAAATTGCGGCTTAACATTAATAAAAAATGGTTCGATTCAAATTCACTTGTAATTAATAAAGATAAAACAATAGCTATCCCATTTTCTTTAAATAACAAAGGCAATAAACCAATTTCATCTATTCTACTAATTAAAATGCATAATTCTGATGTTCCGATATAAATTGCAATTGTTCAGTTATTAATGAAGTTAATGAGGTTAAATACTTAGGTATAATTATTGATAATCATTTAAAATGGAATAATCATATTCATTATATTTGTAATAAATTACGTAAAACATTATGTTACTTTGTTATTCTAAGAAATATTTTGTCAATTAACTGTTTACGTGTAATTTATTTAGCATTATTTCAATCTATATTTATGTATGGTATTATAGGTTGGGGTGGAACTTATAAATCCAACCTTTATCCGTTAATTTTACTACAGAAAAAAGTATTAAAATAAAAAAAAAGCAGAAAGATTACCCAACTGAATTGTTGTTTAAACATTTCAAAGTTTTCAACTTTAAACAAATGTATCATTTTATTTTATTAAAATATTTTCATTGAAATTTAATAACTTTGAAAGGTATATACATAAATATAGAACTAAAAATATGAATTCTCTGCGTTTGTCTGAACCAAAATGTAAAACCAATGCAGCTTTTTATCATAGCATGAGTCAAGGTCCCAGATTATTAATCAAATTTTATTCCAATAATATTTCAACCACGAATCGTCTGCAAATTAATAAAAAAAAAAATATAAAAAAATTGTATTGGATTTATAGTTTGGGTTTAAACATATTAAACACTATTTAATCTGTATTCACTCTCAATTTTAATTTTATTTTTGTCTGTATTGGAATCCCCTCCTGAGCACGAGTCTTATTCATTCAGGAGTGGGCTAATTTATCTTTCATTGTATATATCAATTCGTATTCATTTCAAACTTACTAGCAATATAAATGAATGAATGAATGAATGAATGAATGAATGAATGAATGAATGAATGAATGAATGAATGAATGAATGAATGAATGAATGAATGAATAAATAAATAAATAAATAAATAAATAAATAAATAAATAAATGCACGAAGATTCTCGGCTGTAGAACAAACAATGTTTCGTGAAATTATTCTTTTATCTTTACATACATTTCGCCAGTTTGCCTATTTAATAATTTTTTTTAACTTTTTTCAACATTATGAATATATTTCGATATGTGGTTTTCACTGTATTTATTGTCTCTCTGTAGGCTTTATTTGTCATGATTACATCGAATCTCTCTCCTTCTGATATTCTCATCTAGTCCCCAATCGAGTCCCAATATAATTTTTGCGTATTTCCAAATTTAAATTTTGTACACTCTCAAAATACATTAAGGGGAGAGAGGAATATCTCATTTGAATTCTAACAGGAAAAAAAAAGAATCACCTGTGGAATCATACAAAGAAGGTCTGTATGCAACACCTGGCGTAATAACTCATGCTGTGCTGCATCTGTTAAGAATTTGTGGCAAATTCTCAATGGACTATTCAGTTTATTTTAAGGAAACGCAAACTATTTTATTACAGTACGATTCAATGGTACACAGACACATCAAAGCGCGTATGTATGGCAGATGTTCAAAGGGTAAGGTTACAATTTAATGGAAATATATTATAATGCTGTTTTATTATTGCAAGAATACAAATACTGTCACGTATACGCTCTTCCACAGACATTTATCACATCGGGTCACAAGTTTTTCTATTCCTTCGTCGGAGTTCAACGTCGTGAGCGATGCCTTCTGTGCTCGAGGTTGCGGGTTCGATCCCGGCCCAAGTCGGTGACATTTAAGTGTGCTTAAATGTGATAGGCTCATGTCAGTAGATTTACTGGCATGTAAAAGAACTCCTGCGGGACAAAATTCCAGCATACCGGCGACGCTGATATAACCTCGGCAATTGTAATCGTCGTTAAATAAATCATAATTTAAATTTAAACTACCTCTTGAAAATGGCATCCAGCAAATGCCTTCCACCAACGTGTATACATTGCTGTATTCGCTCATTATACTATGCAACATTTGGACTGTGATGTTTGTAATTTCTTCACGAATTGCTGTCCTCATTTGTTCAATTTTAGCGGTTTGTTTGCGTATATCTTAGTTTTAGATATTCCCATAAAAATAAATCACATGCACTTAAGTCGGGGGATAGTACAGGCCATGTCTCCATTTCTCGATATGACATGATTCCCAAACAAATTTCGCATTTCCGTCGTAGAGATGGCTACAGTATGTGCTGTTGCACCTTCTTGCTAAAACCAAGTTGATCTGTTGATACGAAAATTTCTTCTTTTCAATTGGCCACTTGGTCACTTAAAAAAATTTGAATCATTATCACATAACGAGTTGCATTATCGGTTTACCCACGATCATTGGCAGTTTTTTCTTTACCTGGAGGTTTTTTCTTTGGTGCTAAGCCTGTTGAAATTGCGAAACCAGGTTTCAAACGCATGTGAAGAGGGCACAGAATCATGACGACGGCGACGCGACGGAGTTGAAAATAACAAAGGAACTCCCTACGAGCAGCTTCTGTGCTTTAACAATTTAGATAATAAGAACAGTATTCACAGACATTCTTAGCGCGGGCTTCCAGTGGACGATCAGCGAACTAACGTTTTTCATATTCATAAACCAGTGTTAGCGATATGATGTGATATGAATCCTGTACAAGTAACCAGTCGATAGCCGGGGCTAGTTTAGCACGCTGGTAGCGCGGGCTAGCGAAATTTCTATGAATAGCACCCTTAGATTTTACAGCAAATCCTCGTTGCTTATCAGTCCATGTTTAACAAATTACAACAATCGGGTTAAAAAAATGTTATGTTTTATTTAACGACGCTCGCAACTGCAGAGGCTACATCAGCGTCGCCGGATGTGCCGGAATTTTGTCCCGCAGGAGTTCTTTTACGTATAAACGAAAAAAAAAACAGGGTTCCCATATTATCTAAAGCCTTTATTTTCAAGTCCTATATATGCAATACTCTCTACAGGAGGAAATGCGGAGGTAAAACCGAGTTAGTCTTACGTCGGCGCTAGAGGAAAGTGAGACGTGGTTAATACAGTTTTCTCTGCATTGAATTCAGAGTCTCACAGCACACAGTCATGCCCTTTCTACTACCGAACTAAATCTGCGAAGTTACGAAATGAGGAGGTTCTGCAATCTACGTGCCAAGTATACGAAATACAGTCGCCACAATCTGGTGGGGAATCATGCCGTCCGGTTACCACACTTCAAGAATTACTGTGTTAATTGTTTAGCTGCTCGACACTACTTCCGATCACGTGCGCGTAGTTCAGCCAAAAATAAAAACCAGATCTTCATTATAGTTGACATTTCAGTTTCAGAGCTTGTGACCAGCTACCCACAACATTTCTTGGAAACTGTCATATGACCAAGTGGGACGAGAAGAAGCACGTCTCGCCATATTGCGCAACAGACTTCACAACTGAGTCTCATCTTGGACAGACATTCGCTCCCTCACTACCTTCGCGTAATTAACCACAATTATAAGTAGTGACGCAGGAAGGGCAAATGACCGCAAGAAGTAATTACCAAGGAGTAGGCCTATGTGTTTACGAAATTAAGAAAAATATTATAGTAATTTATATTTAAACACTAACATCCTTTAGTGATCTAGAGTTTATCGTACTGTTCATTGTTCTTTAACTCATTATTATAATTCGTCGGCTTAGAGTGTACACATGCTAATCGCCAAAAAGAAAATTTTACAAGGGAAGCAAAAGAAACTAAGTTTAAATTAACTCTGAAACTTTAGGCCCAAATCCAAAGTAAGGTGGCATTTTTACCTGTACTTTGGATTTGGTCCTAAAGTTTCAGAGTTAATTTAAACTCAGTTTTTGCTTCCCTTGTAAAATTTTCTTTTTGGCGGTTAGCAGGTATATAAATAAGCCGACGATATTGTGTACTGGATTCACATTGTACCAGACTTACTTTCCCACTCATTTCTTTCTGTGGTATGCTATTATGTCATACACTGAATTCACAATTTTCTGAGCTTACTTTCCAATTATATATAGGTATTTCTGGGTGATGTAGTATTGTACCATATTAGCAATAAAATTGTTATTTAACTCATTATTATGCAATGTACAGAATTAAATTTCTTCTGGATTTACTTTCCTACTGTAGGCCTATGTATTTCTGGCTGATATAATATCGTACTTGCCATTATTATTTAACTCATTATTATGCGATGTAGAGAATTCACTTTTTTTTTCTGGTATTATTGTCCCACTTTTCTGGGTGATATATTATCGTACTTGGAAATCTTGTTTAACTCATTATTATGTTATATACAGAATCCACTTCTTTCCTTCTTACTTTCCCAATACATGTCTTCCTGGGTGATACTTTCCATTGTTGTTTAATTTATTCATGTTATATACAGAATCCACAATTTTCTGCGCTCACTTTCCCACTGCATATCTTTCTGGATGATATACTGTAGTATCGTACGTTGTTGAAGTCATTATTATGTAATATACACAATCCATTTTTTTATTATTTTCCTAGGCTACTGTATGTGTTTCTGGGTGATATAATGGTTATCAGTTATACTTTCCACTCGATCCCAGATTCACCGGTTGAAACACAAATAAGTGCAAAAATTTAAGAGCGACAAAAATCTTGTCGATACTTGCTTCGGATTAAAAGCAAAGCTGGGAGTTCCATACCATAAATTTTTGTCACATATGAAATCTTTCTCTTTAAAAGAGGATAATTTTGACAATGTAAGTAGGTGTGTGACAGTTATAAGTATAAGAATGGGAAGTCGTTTAATGAAAAAAAAATTATAAATACCCAACAGCAGTTAAAATAAATCACTATTTAAGTAAAGGCTTATCAAAATACACAAATTCTCATACTTCTAAGTCCTCTTCATTTGTAATCAGAACATTACATCTGCCAGAGTTCTCTACATGCTCTCATTCCTACGCCGGGAATGTAAATCACACAACATTGAAGAGTTCGACTTTCTACAGCGAAAAGGCTTCCCTTCCCGCGTCCTGATCGAAAAACCTGGAGGGTTTAATAAACTTTCGAATCCATGAACACAAGCTCTTCTGTACTTTTATAGATAATTATTACTCTACATGTTTTTGGGAGCATTGGTCTACAGTTGGTATTGTTTTATGCAACAGAAACGAGGGAGATTTTTTTTATCCAATGGCGTGTACTTTACGTCATTTAACCAAGCGTCTCCATCTAGGGGTGACACGCCGAAACTATAGATATTTTTTCCTCCATAGCGTTGCCTTCAGTGCATCATGGTAGGCGATCTACATAGCTTCACATGACGACGATTGATGGAAAAATGGTAGAATGTCTGTAGTGGAAACGGAAGTGTCCTGTGAATATATATCACTAAGCACCGCTTTTGTCTACCACAAATTCTAATTGAACTCGCAGGGATTCAAATTCGGGCTACCAGGCGAAGAATAAAATGGTTTTGTGTAATTTTTACATTAAATTTGTAACCTAAGTTTTGAGACAAAAATGATTATATTTTATGTACAATATTTCAGGAAGAACTAATTTATTTATATTGAAAATGAAAAATTACAGTAATTTAGAAGGTGGTCGCCTTTTAACGTCTTTCGGCGTTGTTGCACTGTTGTCGTTCTGTCATGCTTTTCTCCTCCTGAAGTGGTAGATATTAGGTTACGTCCATTTTCGGCATACCCCACCAAATTATCTGAAGTTCCTTCAGTGGAACGGCGAAACTTGGAGTGAGACAAGTATCCAACAGGCTTGGAGCTCGCATATTCAATTTTTCTCAGCTTCAAATTCCCTTACAAAGACACGTTTTCGCGTATCTTTTAACCCTTTGCAGCACAAATTAATTTTTTATGTTTTTCATTTCATGGATCAGAACAAAGCTTCGATCAATTTTTTCAACATTTTAAATCTGCACACAATTTCAAAACACAGATGGCACCTCTATGTATACTCAAGAGGTGGTTCCTTGGTGGAATATCTGTGCCATAAAATTTAGAAAGAAAGAAAACGGTGGTTCTTCTGAACAACCACTATGCTGCAAAGGGTTAAATGTTTTTCTTTTCATTTCCTCATTTGCACTGACATTGACATTTACACTGACAATTATGTGGGCGTAAGAGGCAAAAACTTGTCAGAAACGAGTTTTTAGTTATCAAGGATGTTTAAAATGTACATTTTAATAAAATTCAAACACTATTTCTTAGCACGTAATACTTTCTTTATACTTTGTACGTATAATAGGAAGGTTTATTACTTAGTTGTTAACTTCAACATCTGTGATAGTGAGGATGATAGTTATATATGTTTAGCAGAGTGACTATGACTATTAGTATAGTTTAATTTTGTAAAGAACGAGAGAAACATACTGATTATCAGGCTTAAGATCCGAGACGGCTTAAGAATGAAGTGAAGTTATAGTGCAACGGAGTACACATGGAGTGAGGTGACACGATGAGTTTTGTTTACCTGTGCGTTTGTACAATCCGGTTCGTGATCAGAGGTACAGTATTCTTCCGTCTCTCCCTACGAAACGAACTCAGGCCATCACAGTGCATTTTCAATTCATAGTGAACAGTTTTTCTTACTAGTTGCAAGTATGTACTTGGTTGTTCACCGTAACGCTAACGCCTTCAACGTCGCCTAGAGACATGAAAGCTTGTGAGGTATGTATCCTACTTCATTTTCCACCGTCACTAGATTGTATAACTTGGCCGAGGCCAGTGGAGTCCTGCAGTCCGGAGCGCCACTTGTACTGCTCCTGCGTTCGTATAGCTTCATCGCAATAGTTCATATTACGCCCGCGGCTCCACGCGCCTCGGTCGAGTAATACTATTAACAGTGGAATATAACGCAGCACACTGACGTCGTTGTTTATATTCACAGTATGTCTGTCTACTATGTTCAAGGAACTCTATAGTCAAGTTGTGCGTACATGGTTGCTAAAGTGTCCCGGATCCTAAGCCTGCTGATTATACATAACTTATCAGCCTTTCATATAAATCCAAGAGTTCTTTAAAATGTCAGAAAACTACGCTACGGCACTCCCAACTTTATTCCCATTAGAAGAAAGTAATAATAAGAATGTTTATGGCCTGGGTGTACCTTGAACCTAACGGCTAGACTGGCTAGATGCTCGGCTTTCCACACTGTTAATTCGGGTTCGAAATCCTGGAACTGAAATTAGTGGGCAAAAATGGTGATTTGTGGTAGATTTTCGCGGAGTAGTCCCATTTCCCATTCCGGAACCACTGCTCCATTAATCACCAAACAGTGTTATGCAGTTAGTTTCCCATGGTACACTATGGGCTACGCCTACTAACGACTAAAATAACTACAGCTTCGGCATGTCGCCCACAGATGGAGAGGAAAGTCACGTACCGGACATTAGATAAAATAAAATTATCGCCCTTAATATTCATCGCACTGAGCTGAGTTTTAACTGATGAATCGGGATGCAGTAAAAAAACAATGTAACCACTATATCATCCAGAAAGGCATATAGTGTGGAAAATGAGCCCAGAAAAACTGATTCTGTACATCACATAGGCTAACCTAATAGTGAAATGTCAAAAACAAGATTGCCTCGCACAAGTATTAACAAATGTATGTAATTAAGTTCATTTTCCATGCCGTCACGGATAGGAGTAAAACGATATGTGCAATATGGGTCATAATTCCCCTTCTTTATCATCATTTTTCGCTCTTGTGACGTATAATCGTCGCGTCTCCTCTTTTTTCACAAACACGTGTCGTAATTTCATCTTAATTAAACTGACAGATACTAATGCAACTTCCAGCTTGGGCACTCTAAAAGAACGTTGTATTCAAAACAGAGGCAATCAATCTACTTGCTTAAATGAATTGTGTAGATAATGTTATAAACAGATGATCCGCACATTTTTTCCGAACTGGATAACAATAAATAATTATGTCGTCATCAGAGTCTTCATTGTTACAACGACACTTTTTAATATTCCCGAAAGCCAACAGATCATGTGAGTATTATCCAGGTGATGTATTTATATCTAATTAGAGTAGGCGTACAGAAAACGTACTGTAAATAATAATGGTTTAATAATAATAATAATAATAATAATAATAATAATAATAATAATAATAATAATAATAATAATAATAATAATAATTACATACATACATACATACATACATACATACATACATAGGCCCATGGGGAGATCTTTCACTGCAAACCAAGCATTCTCCAAATCTTTTCTATTTTCTGGCTTCCTCTTAGTCTCCGCATATGATCCACATATCCTAATGTAGTCTATCATCTGATATCTTCTTCTGCCCTGAACTCTTCTCCCGTTCACCATTCCTTCCAGTGCATCCTTCAGGAGGTAGTTTCTTCTCAGCCAGTGACCCAGCCAATTCCTTTTTCTCTTTCTGATCAGCATCTTTCTTTCTTCAGTCACTCTTTCCAAAATAACTTCATTTCTTATTCTGTCTGTCCACTTCACACGCTTCATTCTTCTCCATATCCACATTTCAAATGGTTCTATTCGTTTCTCTTCATTTCATCGTAATGTCCATGTTTCTGCCCCATAAAATGCTACACTCCACACCAAGCACTTCACTAGTCTCTTCCTTAATTCTTTTTCAGAGGTCCGCAGAAGATGCTCCTTTTTTCTATTAAGAGCTTCCTTTGCCATTGCTATCCTCCTTTTGATTTCCTGGCTGCAGCTCAAGTTACTGCTCATAGTACACCCCAAATATTTGAACCTGTTCACTTGCTCTACTTCCTGATTTAGAATTCGCAAGTTCACCTTCTTTATTTTTCTTCCTATGACCATGGTCTTCGTCTTGTTTGCATTTATTTTCGTACCATACTGCTCACAGCTGTCATTTAGCTCCAATAGCATATCCCTTAGGATCGTCTCCTCTTCTACTAACACCACCATATCATCAGCAAATCTTATGCACTTTATTCTTCTTCCTCCTACTTTTACCCCTTCCATGTTCTGAAAACAGTTATTCGAAAATCTTCCAAGTAGATATTGAGCAGAGTAGATGATAAGGTGAATAATAATAATAATAATAATAATAATAATAATAATAATAATAATAATATGTAATAAATTTCATCATGGAATAGACCACCACCTGCCTCCTTAAAAATAAGGGAAGAGTTTTCTGAGCCATTTTATTATTCGTTTCCATGTCAGTTTATAATATTTAAGAGCTTTTTTGGGATCCTATCTGGAACCATTCTTATGAAATAATCTAGATAATTTGCTCTATATGTGTCTTCTGTGCCGAAATTTGTCCAATTTTCAATTTTTGTGAATTTAATCTTTCTTTGTGGTCCAATAATAGCACTGTACTGCCAGAGGCCTTAGTAAGCTCATCTCTGCTACTTTGTTCTTTTTCATTGTTTTTGTAAGTATCCACATCTTTGAGCAATAAGTAAATTAGTAAATGAGATTAGTAATGCTTCCTAAACAATAATAATAATAATAATAATAATAATAATAATAATAATAATAAATATCAACTTTAAAACGTGATTCGTTTAACTCGTTTAGTTTTCCATCTGGCTATCCCTGGCCATGAGGTCAACATGATGCAGGTGCATCCTTAGAGAAAACAGTGCAAATACATCACACACCCATGTCCAATGGAGGAGGAAAATATCCACTTTTCTGTCGGACATCGAATCCATTTTCACAAATTATATTTCTTGAGTTACAGAGAATATGCTGTCCTTGTCCTTTAATTCTTTTGAGAAAAGATATGAATCAGATATCGACATCGAATTCTGTTTCCTTGATTTAAATTTAACCTAACATTTCGTCCAAAGATAGAACAGCAGCAGTGGCAGTGGAAGATTATAGACTAGTAGTAGTAATATGAAAACTAGTACCATAAGCTAGAGCAGAACAACAAACAATAAAGTAGCAATAGCGTAAAACCTGAACGCCAATTAAGATAGAATAGGAAAATCAACAGCAATGTAGCTGGAGGGATTGAACTAATGATCATAGTGGATACAGAAATGAAATGACTTGCAAGTCCGTGCTTTACTTCGTATGGTTCATTATGTGGAATTCCTTACGGTATTTTCCATACGTAAAGAAATTATACGTAATTGTTGAATGTTGAATAATGAAAAGTAGGTAAATGATTTGCATACAAACATCAGAAGTTAAACTTCTGCATGTAGTTAAGGGAGGCTGAAGACTGAGAAAGAAAACTTTGAAACTGATTTCGTAACTTTTATATTCGTCTTTTACTACACTTGCAGTGTAGCTATCTTGTGACCAGATTTCACAAGACTTCATGTCTTTCCTGAGTCTGTCTCGATCTAGCTTATTTAATATGATGCTGTTTTAAGTAATGAACTATTTCCTATTTTCTGCAAAAGTTCTGTTTCAAGCGATAATCTACTATTTCCTCATATATTTCATGTATATCTAACTCATTTCTTGTATATGTATATTGCTTCAAAAGCGGATAATTAAAATTTGCTTAAACAAGTCAATTAATCATCCAACAAATTTGATTTATTCCGATTTTAATGTTTTCCAAATTGAACAAATACGAGTATATAAATATATATTAAAATATTATCATAGAAAATCATGTGAATATAAAGAACAACATGTTTATCCTACCAGAAGAAATTTTGCATGTCCTTTAGCTGAACCTAATGTTACATAATCACTGGAATAAATCATAGCCAAAGTTACGGGCCAAGGTTATACAATTCTATTTTGATAATAAATTCTGACCTAGGATATTTTGGGTTTAATAAATTTAAGAAAATATTAAATAAATTATTTAGTATTTATGTTCCCTTTTCCTTCTTTCGTTTTCTTAATTTCAGTATATTATTTATTCATTTCAACTTATATTCTGTTCTTGGCCTGATTTCTACTTTTATCTTCATAATTATCCCTGCTTTGTAACAATGGTATTGTAATTTTATTGAATCTTCGTTATATTCTTCAGTACAAAATAGTTACTAATAGGAATTTCCTCCGAACACCATCTTGTTCAAACGGGTGTGCGCTACGTCAATAATAGGCCTATGTATTTATTTTGTACATTAAGTAGCAATACATACGAGTACTAAATAAATATGTTTATTTTATTCAGTTTTCCTTTTGTCTCTAAATTACAGAAGATCAGCTTGTAATGGCATCTAGGCTTCGTAGCTATAGTATAATAGTGTATAGTCATGAATTTTTACATTTTACTGTTTTTTCTAACTTGATTTTGAAGTGGGTTATGAACTGTTCCACTAATTTACTGGAATCTATATAAGTTATTACTCGACCGAGGCGAGTGGAGACGCGGACGTAATGTGAACTATCGCGAGGACGCTATACGAACGCAGGAAAAGTACAAGTGACGCTCCGGGCTACAGGACTCCACTGGCCTCTGTCGAATAATACCATTTATGTCTCTCATTAGAGTGCAGCTTTTATAAATAATAAAAAATGGGCTGGATGAAACTTTGAAATTTCATAAGCCTATGAAAGGAACTGATATTTAATTCATGAACAAAAATACCTAGAACTTATAGACAATCAATTCGAAAATGTACAAATTGTAAAATATATAAACAGATAGAGTGAACACCAGGAAAGGAAAGCTACTTAATAATATGTCAACCAAAAGCGGCATTGAGTACCAGACAGCAGGAAGGAGGAACTGAGGAAGACCGAGTTAGAGGGTGAAATAATGAGTTGGAAAGACTTAAACGATGAAAATAATTTTACTGATAACAATATAGGAAACGAAGATAGGGACAACGATGATGGTAATGATGATGATGATGATGATGATGATGACGATAACAGTGATGATGATGATGGTGGTGATGATAATAAAGTTTATAATTAGACTGTTGAAAGAGGAGATGAATAACGAAGATAACGATCACTTTTATGAAAACCCGTACGGAGAAGTACTAAAACGCTGCTAATAATTTGTTTATTGTAATAAATGCAATGGTTCGGTTTATGTTAGAACCTTTTTGCCGATTTGTGCATTACGTCCCTAGGTACTGTACATATTGTAAATAATATAATACTTGTCTCTGGTCAATGTTACACTTCGTCAAATAGAGTAGAGACACCAGTTGAAGAGAGTGATTTTCCCTCTGAAGCAACAAAGCACGCATTGATTTGCACGAACTTTCAGGAAAGAGGTGAAGATAAATGTGATTGTAGCGGAATTCGCCCCTTTCCTACATCACCCTAAAAACAATGGAAGCTATGGTGGCTTTCTCTTTTTAAAATCATGTGCTAACAGTAAAATAAAAAATAACAAGAGATTAGCCACTGCTCTTGATTTGTGATAATCATAACTAGACTTGTAATGTTGGGGACCGATTACACAAGTTGACTGTAGCATGGTATATAGGCCGGGAACGTAAGCTAGTACGAGTACATTGACTTGGCTCTGCGATCGATTACGCGAATAACAAGGTGCACATAAACAAATCTGGACAGCTCTTAAAGTAAATAGCCTATACGCTACACAGCATTACAAAAATATGTGTTTACGTATCTTTCGTTACGTGCAGAAGGATTAGGCCTATCATAGAATTATTCGTGGGTTTGAGTTTCCTCCTCTCTTTTCTTGTGCTACAATGTCTTTGTAGGATAATACCGCTTGTCACCTCGTATGTTTGTATTACATAATTTACATGTAATGTTCCCGTCATTCACTTCAAAATACTCACCAAATTCCACTGCAAAAATATGCGCCTGAGAATCTTTAAACTTCGGCATTATTATTCACAGATACACTGTTTACGCATGCTACAATAATAACTGGCTAACGGAGTATTCAGCAGGTACACTGTTTATGCATGCTATAGTACTGACTGATGAACGGATAGTCAACTAGAAACCACGCATCCTATCGGTTCCCAACATTACAAGCCTAGTTTAAAAGTAGGAATTTATACCACAACATGAGGATATTAAGTTAGATGTGCTTAGACTGTCGTTACGTCATGAATGACGTGAAACCTGAGGTATGGGCAGGCTATAACTGAAATGTGTATCGCAGTAATTGAATGGGGATACGTTTCTCGTCCGAAGGGTTCAGCGTTGTGCTCCGGCAATTGAGAGGTGCTGCAAGACGGAGCTATGTCACATTAACCATAACATGAGAAAAATAAGACTGTTACGAAAAGCGTCGTATTCTAGAATTAGTCAGAGTTCTCCGACATTGGCTCGTGCACTGTCACATTTATATGCTGTAGTTTAGGAAAGTAAGCAACAAATGGTAGGAAGTGCCTAAAAAACTTTAAATTTTAATGATTAGAATTTTGTGGCATAGCTCCCTCTTGCAGTGGATATATCAGTTGGTTTGTTTACATTGCACTGTGATTCATTGGTCGGTTAATAACATAGAGCTATACCCTCATCCTGCCTATACCACGGCAGAGATTTCTAACAGGTACCCATGCACCTGCATTGCTAGCTACGCTCACTTTCTAGTTCAACAACAAACACTCTATGCACACCTAACCTTGTAGTCTCTGTGCTCAAAAACACAATAATTTCTTTCAGTGCTACTGTAAAAAACCTCGGCATCTATTTCGACTCTAATATGAACTGGAGTACGCAAATCAGATATAGCTGTAGAAAAGTTTTCTCTATCGTGCACTCTTTGAAACGCTTGAAAAATTTTCTTTCTACTAAACTCAAACAAATTCTAGTACAGACCTTTGTAATGCCTCACTTTGACTACTGTGAAGTTTTATATAGTGACCTACGTGCTGAACTTTCTCAAAACCTTCAACGTGTACATAATGTCTGCGTCCGATTTATTTTCAATATCCGCCGACTTGATCATATATCGGAATATTTTCTACGACTCTCCTGGCTCCGCTTGCAAGATCGACGTTTGGTACATTCTCTTTGCCTGCTATATCGAATTATACACGACTCCATACCCAACTATCTGTTTACTCTCCTAGCTTCACATTATAATCGTAATACACGTTCACAGCACAATCTGTTGTTATATATACCACGTCATCAGACATCTCTGTACTCAAGTTCTTTCTCAATAGCCATGGCCCCCTCCTGGAATTCGCTGCCGCTGAAAATCAGGGGTAGCCTTAGTCCTCAGTCGTTTAAAATTAGGTTGTTTAGAAATATTTTAAATGCACAGAATTAGTTTTTTTAGATATAATTTTTATTCATTATTATTATTATTATTATTATTATTATTATTATTATTATTGTTGTTTTAAATAGTTATTACTTTGTTTTTTCCATCAATACTAATATCTAGGTAAATGTCATTGTCTCAATGTATTCCATGCTGATTACATTAATTGTAGTATTCCTTTAGTTGTGTGATTATATTCATATGTATTAATTCTTTTCTTTTAAGTTAATCATGTATTTTCCTGTTTGTGATTATATTCATATGTATTCAACCTCTCTTCTTTGTTTTATTTTATTTACTTATTATTATTATTATTATTATTATTATTATTATTATTATTATTATTATAAGTTCATACTTGCATACCAGTATGTATTTTTTCTGTATGTGCTTTGATCTTGGTTGAGTGGAAGAGAAGGCCAGGTGGCCTTAACTCTGGCAGAGAAATAAACTATTATTATTATTATTATTATTATTATATTATTATTATTATTATTATTGTTGTTGTTGTTGTTGTTGCAGTGAAACCATGGCAAGCGTGTAAAATAAACGTAAAGACTTTAAACATTGAAGATAAACTTTGAATTATTGAAAGCTATGGCAAATTACAGAAAATGAATAAACGACTACAACAGTACAGTTACAAATATCATAGCACCTTTTATGCAAGCTATTAAATCACCGAGATACTGTAGTATTTGAGAGTGGATAGGAAAACGAAAACCCAAAACTGTAAGAGGAATCGTGGTGGAAAAGACGATGTTTCGTAAGTATTGTTAGTATAGTAATGTCTTGCAGTTTTATATTGTGTTACAGTGTAGACCTACGACTTTTTCGGTTATTACCAATCGGTTAATATCAGCAGCATTCAAAAGTAATAACAATTAGCGGAGTGCACTGTACTTTACAGTTACTGTAACATTCAAAATGTAGTCTGTTCAAGATTACTTCCAGCTAATAAACTGAAGTTGATTACAAACAGAATGAATCTCTGCTATTCCTGTTTTTTTTCTTTGTTCATAGTGAGTCGAAACCAACACTTCCACTGCTTCATAGTTCCACACAGTTTCGATAGTCCCTCCTCCCTTCTTCGTCAGTTTATTTCAACCTCTTTCCTCTTCCTACGGCTCTAGAGAGGCTTTTGTGTTCTTTGCACGCACTGTCATTCGGATTGTAGCTGCTACTCTTATCCACGGGAAGGAGACAAGAACACACTTCTCCGTACCCACAATGCGCTACCTGACACCGATCAACACAATGCAAGCCAGGCGGAGTGCGAATTCAGCTCAACCATGCCTTCTTTCTCAGCTGCAAGAGTTGCTGTTCTAATTTAAACAGAACTTCAGCATTTCTAACCACGGTAAAGTAGTCTTTAATATTTAATTATTTCTTTACTAAGTAAACTGTCCTGTAAAGTGTATATTAGACTTAGGAAACGGATTTAAAGGTACGATTACTTCTAATCATTTATTTCTGATGTCGGATGTCGATGTCAAATATGCACTAACGCCGAAATGTCATACTCTACCACGTAATAATGTTTAATTTTCGTAGTTTATGATAACTGGAGATACTTAAAATCGAAAAATGTAAGACTTTAATGAAGTCAGCGTAATTTGAACTGTGTGTAATGATTTTGTAACGAAAATGAGTTATAACTAAACCCTACCAGAAGCCATGAAAATATTATGTATCGCGAAAACGAAAGTAGTGATCATGGTACAGGTAAAAACGTGTCTTCGGGAACAACGAACAATTAATCATAAATCAGGGACGTCGCCAAAATTTTGAACAAAAAAAGAAAGTCATAATACAGCATATTCACGTTATGGATTGACCAGAATTCAACAAAGAAGAAGATATTAACAAGACGTAAGCAAAGCGTAGTTCAAGCAGGTCTATTACGGTCTAGTATATACAGTCACGAAGCTCAATACGTAGTAAATATGCATCCATAAACAGCTGCTAACCATTAGGATCGCTAATATCGCCTCATTACAGACAGTGCGAAATAGTACCGGCACAGTCTATTGTTCCTAGTACCCTTACAACTCAAGCTTCGTGACTGTATATATACTGTACTAGACTGTGAGTCTACTCTGGGTAGTAGGAGTGGAAATGCGCTGTCTATATAGCTTACATTTTTAAATGAGCGCAATAGACATAAATTCTTAATATCGGTACGTATGAGAATTTAGATGTGAAAAATAATTAAGTTTTAATCTCTACTATAACAATTTAGAGTAAATACCAGAACTATCAAACCTGCAACCATGCCTGTAGACACGATGTGTTATAAAAGGGGGAGAATCTATTTAATTGGAAAGTATGTGAATATTAAATAAAGAAAAACAGTCGTCCATTTTATTTCTTATGGATAAGCTACAATTATACTGCTTCGGTTGAGCTACTAGCTTCGTTCATATATTCTTTCGTTCGGCCTGGGTGGCGCAGTAGGTAGAGTGCTGGCTTTCTGTGCCCGATGTTGCGGGTTCGATCTCGGTCCAGGTCGATGGCATTTAAGTTTTCTTAAGTGCGATAAACTCATGTCAGTAGAAATACTGGCATGTGAAAGTACTCCTGCGGGACAAAATTCCGGCATACCGGAGACGCTGATATAACCTCGGTAGTTGTGAGCGTCGTTAAATAAAAGATAAACAAAATATGTAGTCTTTCTTACTTATTACTAATTGTTATTACAATAAAATTTAAAACTGCACACATAGCTTTATTTGAAAACATTTTACACGGATTTTTTATATCGTTTGGATTTTTTGAATAAAAATATATCAACTCATATTCTTTGTATTGTAAATTTCCAAGATTATGCAGTGTAAGAAAACTAACATAAGAACTTTTGAAAATGTCCTTTTGCATTTGTCAGAGAGAATTAATGGATACAGGAAAAACATTCTCGCTTGTACTGATTGTCAGACCTTGTTTAATTTCCTTCCATAGGGAGTGGGTGAGTCCAAATGACTTATGCTTGTACAGTAGTAAAAATCGTGCCTAACATGCTACATTATTGTACATTTGTAGCGGTAAAATGCTGTTTCAAAATAAGAATTTAAAGTATTTTACAGAATTATAAGTTAAAATCGTAATTGTAAATTAAATTTCGCTGCTTTTGCTACAATTTTTCTGTTTTGTTTTATGAAGCTATAATTGAATTTTAATCCCTAGATTACAATTAATTTCTCTACGCTTTCAGTTCACGTCTTTTCCTTATTGCCTTTTATTTATTTATAACTTAAGCGAAATAATTATTATTGCAAATTTTCTAATGAAAATGCTTATGTTAGCTGTAAACTAAAATACATACGAGTATATATATTTCAAAGATTGTTCGAAGGTGCGTAGTTTACATAGTTTAATAATTCTATACATTTATGAACATAAATAGCGACGTCCCTGATATTTAAAAATACCCATTTTTAAGAATTGTATAAAATATAAGAAGCAATAAAAATATACAATTTTATTGCCATAAAGTATACTTACACAATAGCATTACATTATAAATCACAACATTCTGTAATAAGTTTTCTGTATTTACAATATGTTCATTGAAATAACTTCAGCCATTTAAGATAGAGAAATCGCAGCTATGAATGTGCGACATCTTAGCAAAATAATCAAAATATGAAGAAGTAATTAGCATCCTACGTTACAAACTAACACATAAACAGCTACAGCTGCAAGTGAACAGAAAACACACACACAACAGCGAGAAATGCAGCGGTTGTAAAGTCAACACTAACTCACTAAGTTGGGGGCGGCATACACTAACAAGCATTTTCAGACACTAAGAAAACAAATGCAAACCAAATGGTTAAGTTCAGAATAACTAAGGAGAACGGAAAAAGCCATTATGAGGGAAACCAAGGCCACCTGGAAATAATGATGTTAATAAGCCGTTCCTTGTCCTCTGATCGTGTATGCATGACCCACCTCACGTACTCTCGCATAACTTTGACCTTCTCGCTTCTTGCATCTAGCCAACTGTAATATTCCAGTAACATATCGTTCAATTTAAACCGTTTCCCGTAATATCAGTCAACAGTTCTCTGGCAGTTGTCCACAGTCGATACGTAACAACAAAATTAATTTACTGGAATTCTGAACTGTGGTGGAAGTGATTCTATAGGACAAAAAAAATGTATAATCAAATATGACTGTTATTTAGACCTTTCCTGAGGTTTTTGTTCAATATTAAGCGCTTTTAGCTGACCACTGAGATTTTTTTTTGCTCTATGGTAATTTTCTATTGTCCGTGCATTGCAGTAATACATACAGTACAACCTATAGACTTTACGTGGGTAAATATCACAAAATGTCTTTCAAATCCATAAACCTAAGTTAAACAAGAATATTGATTTCATCAGAGCTTTTTTTTTTTCAGGCTTTGTAAAATTCGGAAAATTTTCCTGGTAAATTATTGCGAACATGCAAGAAAGTTCGACAGAGTTTCATCTTTTAATATTTGTCTAAAAGGTAAGTATAAAATACTAAAATCTAATCACAGCTTTAGATCAACCCAATATTTTCGAATAGATTTTGGGAGGCTTAAAATGGACCTTTCTAATTTACTTCTATTGTATTTAACAGTTATGCTTCAGTTTGTACTTATTCCCATTACAGTCTGTGGAAGCACACAGGGTAGCATGTGGTTATCCCCCACCTTTGCAGACAGTAGATATTAATAGCAGTAGGGATGTCGGTTTTATGTGCTTGCCGCTTTTATCTCCAAGAAAATACCGCTGGTGTCATTTCTGCTAGAGGCTGAGTGAACCCCAGGGACATAGTGAAAATCCATGATCTTATAGGGAACCGAACCTGCGATCTTCAGGCTTGCAGAGCAACGCGTTAGCCACTACACTACACAATAACAATAGTATGTAAGTATTAATAATACAATCATAATGAGTTTGTCAAGTCCTCAGCATTAGATATCAACAAACATTTGTGTCATGTAGCCCATCATCATCATCATCATCATCATCAACTTCTTCTTCTTCTTCTTCTTCTTCTTCTTTATCAGCGTTAGCAGGAGATTGTTTCGTCACAAAAGAATGCCATTTGTTTGTATCATATTGTATTTTTATATTCTCCACCTTCTAACATTTTTTGTTTTTTTTTTTTTTCGTCACAAAAGAATGCAATTTGTTTGTATCTTATTGTATTTTTATGTTCTTCATCTTCTAATATCTTTTATTTGTTTCGTCACAAAAGAATGCCATTTGTTTGTATGTTATTCTATTTTTATGTTCTTCATCTTCTAATATCTTTTATTTGTTTCGTCACAAAAGAATGCCATTTGTTTGTATCATATTGTATTTTTATATTCTTCATCTTCTAATATCTTTTGTTTTTTTCGTCACAAAAGAATGCCATTTGTTTGTATCTTATTGTATTTTTATGTTCTTCATCTTCTAATATCTTTTATTTGTTTCGTCACAAAATAATGCCATTTGTTTGTCTCTTATTGTATTTTTATGTTCTTCGTCTTCTAATATCTTTTATTTGTTTCGTCACAAAAGAATGCCATTTGTTTGTCTCTTATTGTATTTTTATGTTCTTCATCTTCTAATATCTTTTATTTGTTTCGTCACAAAAGAATGCCATTTGTTTCTATCATATTGTATTTTTATATTCTTCATCTTCTAATATCTTTTGTTTTTTCGTCACAAAAGAATGCAATTTGTTTGTATCTTATTGTATTTTTATGTTCTTCATCTTCTAATATCTTTTATTTGTTTCGTCACAGAAGAATGCCATTTGTTTGTATCTTATTGTATTTTTATGTTCTTCATCTTCTAATATCTTTTATTTGTTTCGTCACAAAAGAATGACATTTGTTTGTATCTTATTGTATTTTTATATTCTTCATCTTCTAATATCTTTTGTTTGTTTCGTCACAAAAGAATGCCATTTATTTACATCTTATTGTATTTTTATGTTCTTCATCATCTAACATCTTTTGTTTGTTTCGTCACAAAAAATGTCATTTGTTTGTATCTTATTGTATTTTTATCTTCTTCTTCTTCATCTTCTGACATCTTTTGTTTGTTTCGTCACAAAAGAATGCCATTTGTATCTTATTTTATTTTTATGTTCATCTTCTGACATCTTTTGTTTGTTTCGTCACAAAAGAATGCCATTTATTTGTATCTTATTGCATTTTTTATCTTCTTCTTCATCTTTTGACATCTTTTGTTTGATTCGTCACAAAATAATGCCATTTGTTTGTATCTTATTGTATTTTTATGTTCATCTTCTGACATCTTTTGTTTTTCACGAGACTGCTTTTTTTCTGTAAAGTTTTATCGGAAATCTCTCATATTTCGTTCTGTTATACATTTTTCTCAAATCACTTTCACAATGTTCTATTTTAAACTGTGAGCCAAATTCAATATTGATTGAAATTGTGAATTAGCCATTCAGAGATTTTTATTTTATCATGCTTAAATAAAACAAAATATTTTATTGGTTATTAATACTTTCAGATATAATCGACGAACAATCTTTTAGACTCTGCCAGTGTGGATAATTTCACTTACGAGGTGGAAACATCTACAAAGCGGAATTCATTGCCCCGAGTGTAGATGACAGACGAAGGTGATGTCCAGAAGAGTCAAATTTTAGCGTGGATGAAATGTTCAGTAAACTTTGCATGGAAGTCTCTCATTTATGAGTAGATTTATTTTACGATCCTCGAGCCTACGACGGGCCTTCCGATTTGTCACAAACTTTATTATTTTAGCAGTTGTAACTTTATGGTGGCGAAATTTGGTCATTTAGAAAACAATATTTAGAAGACTAAATACAGTAGAGATTATTATTTTTTTTACTACAGCTGGATGCACTTTGTTAGAACAGAAGAGAAATTAATTTTTTCAAGAATTATTAATTACATCTTTTTAGAAAGCGACAGAAATGACTAGCAAAAGGATGGAACATATACTAAGAAAGATTTACATAAGAGCTTCTCTACAAATTTTTTATTTCAGACCCGAAGAAAATAGGAGACTAGGAATAACTTTAAAACCTCTAACTGACAATTTCATTTCGTGTTATCGAAACGGATTACCTGATCTAGAGTCATGAAGGGTTAAGAAGGCAACGACGATGATTATGAACTTTTATTATCTTTAAATATCTAACGCCCTAGGCTATGTTTAAAAGGCAAACTTAGGCCTATGTACTTGTGGCAAGTTTGTTAACTGCTCCACCATTAAGAAGTTAAGTACAATAAATTTAAGTAGCTATACAACAAAAATGATAAAATACTCGTATGTTATGACATCCAATGATCATAATGAATTTGGAAGAGAACTCCTTGTGCTTTGATTCAATATATTACACGAAAAGTATATAACTTCGATAGTTTCAAATATGAAAACACGCATTTTTACCATCACATATTTTTTTACTTAACGAATAACATAATAGTTATTTTGAATAGCAGCTCAAAATGGATGAATTTTATCTCATGACCGTCCTCTAATAGAGACAGAACTGCAATGAACAGAAACGAATGTATTAAAGTGGATGTAGCTACAATGTTTGTTTTCGACCGAGATTAAGAATGACATCTAATGTTTTCTACTTCATCTCAGAGAGGTTCTCTTTACGGAAGTTTACCTCCCAAGTAAATTGGATATGTTGATGAGTCTGATCGGACACAGGGTTCTGAAAATTGATTGCGGATAAAAAAAAACTTAAAACTTTTAATTAAACAGCTTCCACGTTGGAAGGTATTCGCAGTGATAGGTTGCAAAGATCTCAACTTCTACAGCCGGCCGATAATAGTCTGCCATTACCAGAGAAGATTCGTATCCAGTAAATTAATACAAGTACCTACCCGTATATTTTAAGACTAGAGACAAACTCCTCATTACGCGAGAAGTTTATAACAAGGACCGATATCATACTGTACCTATAACTATTTATGAAACTCTTCAGTTCTCCAATAATAGATTATCTATCTTCGTGTTATGGACGTATATAGCAGTATATTAATGTTATTGACATCTTCAGATTATTAATAACCAACACATTCTTTACTTCCTATTGTCGTTCTTTTACATCCGTTTCTGTTTTGCTTTATCTCTTTCATAATGATCTTGAATGTCCCTTTTCCTTCTTCCATTTAAACACCAATCAACAAGCTTTTGATGAACTATTGTTTTTCAATTCGTATATGATATGTCTTAACCAGTTTTAACGCAAGAATTACTCGTACATATATTTAACATTTACTTTCTTCCGAATAGTAGATTTTTCTTTAGTAGCTGAGCTATGTTAAGATACTATTTCAGATAACATTAATTTATAATTATTTCTTTTTCCTTGTGTCATATTTGAAAACTGTGAGGCGTAGTCCTCCTGATAAATAATTTTGCTGTGCCAGACGGTCAGTTAATTACTTCAGAAACAACCAGTTCAACCAAATCAAGGAAAAGATTATCAATACTATCTTCTTAGTCATCTTCATGAATTTAATTTGTTTAAGATATTAATATTAATATTTGTTATATTATCCACAATTTACGGTCTCTCTAACTCCTCACAAACTTAATTTTCGGATACTTCTACTTCACTTTAATTTTCATACAGAATTCATATTTATTTCAGGAGAGACAAACTATGAAATTAATAAAAAATTGTATTCTATTTCTTATAATTGTCTCGAAGTTCTTGTTATTGTTTAAAAAATTACATAAAATTTATGTTATTAAATTGAAACATCAAATTATTAATTTTTTTATATATGAAGAGCATATTACAGCTTTTTACGCAGACATCCTGTTCGTAAAATTATACAGGTCTATAATGATCAACGTCAAAAAATATTTTTTAGTAAATTAGTAAGGATGCAACCCACGCTAAGGTTGTAACAGAAATCAATACAGGAAGCGGTAGTCATGCATTCAAAGTCTCTGCAGGGATTCAGAATGAGATTGAAGATGCAAGATCTTCTTACAGAGAAAATAATCATGATCAAGTTCCTTTTCAATTCGGGACGTTAAGATAGACCCTTTTCAGTGGCCACAGATCAAAGACAAGTTACAGAGCTGTTAGTATGTCTTCCCTTTAGATTACCAGACAGACCTTGGTGTACTTTACTACAAAGTGGGTTAAGCCAGTGGGGGATAACTACACCACACAAAATAACGGACACACACATATGAAAAGCTAAGAGGGAGTTGGACAAAGAGATACATACGATCTTTCCAAGACTGTTTCTGTTTCCTTGTATCTGTAAAGAACAACACGTCACATGAACTTTGTTATCATCTTTAAAAAGCATTGTTCACATTGGCCATTTAACAAGTATGGAAACAAACACATAACATATAAGCTGCATGTAATGTTGCCTCAAATCAATGTTTATGTTCTGATATACGAACAAATTATGCATAACAATGAAACGTTACTTAATTCAATTTAGACGCATATAAATTTAAATGTTTAACAGGTTTTCATATCAATGGTATATAGCCATTAATTTAAATGCCTTGCAAGATCGTTTAATATTATGTTACAAAGTGAAAATTATGTTAATTTATTTTTAAAGAGAATCTATACTGCTGATATTTGTTGCAATGTCGAGATTTTTTTTTTCAAAATTACCGATTACTAGCTTTCAATATTAGGGGAGAGTTGGGTAGTATCGGACATCGGGTAATATCGGACAGTGAGTTTCTTTCATCTACCACCAGATGACAGTACCTGAATGACATGGTTTCGTTTCTGTGATGTCGCATACAGAAACGTAACCATGTCATTCAGGTACTACCATCTGGTGGTAGATGAAAGAAACGCACTGTCCGATATTACCCGATGTCCGATACTACCCAATTCTCCCCTATTCTAGTACAACTAATCACAAAAATAGAAATTATGTCCCATTTTACTGCATGTATTGAGTTTATAATTCTTACGATTACTTTGAAAATCTTCAGAAGTTTGATTAAATATAAGAATGAAACATTCTGAACTCATAGTCTTATATTACTTTGAAAATCTGTTCATAAAATAGGGATACTGTATAACCTTATACAGGAATTATTAAAGTTTCGACCCAAATTAATAACTACTTCCTTAGAGAACGGTTGGAACTTCTTTTAACTTAAGAATTAAGACTCAGACCTTATGATATTAAACAAGATTACACTATAAAGAATCGTACTACATTTAACCAAATATTAAAGTTCATAATTGAGAAAATCAGTACTTTAAAACTTATCAGCATTTTATGAGTTTTTAGACTTTCGCGGTGACTGTGATCAGTTCAGTGTCAAGATCCTGATATAGCGAAATACCCAAAGCGTAATCTGATTATCAGAATTTTATTAAACACCGTATACTACGTTAATAATTAATAAAATTGCAGAGAGTATATAAATGATGTTACTTTTACGCATATAGTTCTCATTAAATTCAAACATTATACTAGATGTTTCTACATCATCTCACAAATTCAGCACAACTGTTAACATTTTCATATTTTTGGATTACGTAACAAAAGTAATTTATGTTATAGATAAATGAAGTACTCATAAACACATAGGCTACTAAGATGCAGCTTTCACTCATAACAAGCAGTATGATGCACAAAGGATTTTCTTGGTTATACAAACAAGAAAAACCGAATCACTTCAGTAACAGAAGGCCAATATGAACAAATAGACATACATATAACCACACAAGACATTCAAAGTACCATTCCCCAGCCATAAGCTTTTATATTTAAACAACAAAAGATTTCACATGTAGAGATAATTCACATATCAATATTGCAGAGACTACAGGTAAAGCTGAAAAGAACAAATACAGATATTGAGGAGCAAAACCCATTTTAACAACCTCGTGCATTGCTTTCAATTTAAATTCATATAAATCGAATCATACAAGAATCAGGGGGAGTCAATCTCAACTACTTGATTGGCTCTGATTCAAGCAACAAATGATTTACAAAATACAATGATAATCTTAAAATTGAAACAATGAGTGATATAAAAACATCAAGGCTACATATAATGTTGTCACTTTGGTGTTGGGTTCACTTTTTTACAGTAGGTAGTATCTTAGAAAACAAATTCAACACATTTGAGCATCATCAATATCCTGCCGATCTTGGGAAAGAAGGTAAATCCTGAGGTCTTGCATCATAGTTATGCTGCGCATAAAGAAAACTCTCAAACAGAATTCAAAGGTTATTCATTTAACGTCCACAATTACTTATATTTTGCGGGAAGATGTCTGTACAAAAAAAGGTTTAGTAAAATTGCAGAGACCTCTGACCAACAAAGTAGGAAATCAACTGGAAAATATGATAGAAAATATCATGATTGATGAGGTTGAAGTATACCTGGGACTAAATAACGTATGGAGGCGGCTCAAATATAAAATAAACATGGAAAATGTTCTTACTTCATTACTGTATTCAGGTAAGTACTGCTTTTATCTTCAAGGAATAAATATATCTAGCTAATTGTGTTACTTATTTACACAAATATTTTCGTGTCCGTCGCAAAATATATTTATCGCTTTTCAACCATGCATTCCTTGAAGATAAAACACGAAATAATTTAACGACTTGTAGAATGTGATTTTTTTTCATATGGTGCAAGACTCATACACATATTTCCTGAAATTTTACATAATGCTTGATGTTAGATTTGTTTTCTAAAGAGGTTTCGAGAAGTGTGAAATGTTGAACATATATGTAATATCGTGTTTATGAATGTAAGATTGAGTCGGTAGTGTCGTCAATGCAACTAAATGTAGTCAATATGTATGATATATATTATTATATTGTTCCCGATCATTTTTCCCGAATTCGTTTTTCCGAAACCGTTATTCCTAATGTCTCTCTTTCCGATTTGTACTTTCCATCGAATCCTTTTTTCCGAAATCTACTTTCGGAATAATCATTGATCATGTAGATTTTCCCGAAAGGATATTATTCCGTTGGTCATTATTTTCGTATGAAATTACATTACATATTGAAGTAAACATTTTTGGTTTTTATGCTCACTTAGGGGAAAGTAGTCTAAATCGAAACCGTACCGCTTCCTAAATCGTTTAGGATATCACAAGGTACCTTTAGGGAAACTGGTTGCCTAAATGGTACCACTTGCAGGTTGTGAAAAAAGGGTTTAAAATGCACTTATAACACTGAAAATATATTGGTAGCCAAACATTACATATTAAATTATAATCAAGTTAAATAATCTATGGGACTTGCATGTAAATATATTAAAAAATAAAAACTGAAAACTGTATAGGTAACCTTCCCCTACAAAGAAAAAATGCAGAGAGAACCTACAATAGTTTTATCTGAAAGGGGAGGAATGAAATAATTATTGTTATTACATGCATTTATTATAAAACATTATTGGAGGAGAAGGAAGAACTTACTGGGATTGCAAGCGAC
The DNA here is from genome assembly GCF_040183065.1 of Periplaneta americana. Classification (NCBI taxonomy): domain Eukaryota; kingdom Metazoa; phylum Arthropoda; class Insecta; order Blattodea; family Blattidae; genus Periplaneta; species Periplaneta americana. The sequence goes on along the minus strand of NC_091118.1, from coordinate 122,952,565 downwards.
TTCGAACAAAGGCATGTTCTGGGCTACTTGTTCGAGTGCTTAATGGTGACGAACTATCATCCCATTCTCATCCTCGAAACAGTAAAGAGGCAGAACTAGTGAAAGAAAACATGAAGCGTGCAGCCCTAGATCAGTCGGAACTTCCACAACAAACAATTCGTAATGCACTACGAGTTTCTTCCAGTATCGTAAGTTTTTGTCCGAAAGGGAAAATTTAAAGAAATCAAATCGAAGGGAGGGGAGACATGATCAATCCCCAAATCCCATATCAATACTAGGCCCTACATATTTTGAAATTCTCGAAACGTACAAAAAAAAAAAAAAAAAAAAGACTCGTGAGGGTGAAAGATTTATATTATATGAATCAGTATTTTTATTTTATTTTATTGGGTTATTTTACGACGCTGTATCAACATCTAGGTTATTTTGCGTCTGAATGATATGAAGGTGATAATGCCGGTGAAATGAGTCCGGAGTCCAACACCGAAAGTTACCCAGCAATTGTTCGTATTTGGTTGAGGGAAAACCCCGAAAAAACCTCAACCAGATAACTTGCCCCAACCGGGATTCGAACCCGGGCCACCTGGTTTCGCGGCCAGACGCGCTGACCGTTACTCCACAGTTGTGGACATGACTCAGTATCTAGAGGAAGGCAGTAATTTATAATTTATTAATAGTTCACAAATATAGTACACACACTGAATAATGGAAATTAATCTATACACAATTAGTAATTTCACACAATAAATATACAATTTTGTAACGCAATTTCTATAATATAATATATATGTGTTGTCTTATCCTAGAGCAAGGCAGTAATGAAAGTCGGGTAATTATGTTTGGCAACAAAGAAAAAGTTACAATTTTTTAATGAAAAGTAGTAAGCCTAAGTAGTTTGTAGATGGCACGTTCAAGATTAGTCCCCTTATGTTATAGCCCATATTGTGTTGTTGTTGTTTAGTTAACTGTCCGAAGACAGGTCTGAACCTCACCAGTGATACCAAGAAGGCAACACTTATGAGGTGACTAGGCCAGGAGATAATGGGGTGGGGTTGCCAGTTCCTTTCCCCTTCCAACGCATACATCGCCAACTAGCTACATATTACACTAGTCAGACTTCAGATGCATACAACAATTATTGTTCTTCCTCTGACACATATCGTCAAGTGAGATGTACTGCCTGATAATAGATGTACATCTCAGCCAGAACCTCAATCAGAGGATCAATAATGTGTATGTGTGCTTTATTATTATTATTATTATTATTATTATTATTATTATTATTATTATTATTTACGGTTCCGCTATTCGGAATTGAGTTTCGTAAGAATAACTTTCGGAATCTGTTTTCCGGAAACTTGAAAGTAGGATTACAGCCATTCGGAAAAATGTACGGAAATCGTTAAATGTGACATAATAAATTACATAATATAACAGTAATAAGAACACAAAACGACTACCTTTAAGTAATAACTGAGCATACATACTGTACATATCATATGACGTTCTTATTACTGATATATATCATTTATTATGTTACATTAAACGCATGGAGATGTAACTATCAAAATGGAAAGGCATCAACTTATGGTACGTTAAACACTTTAATTAAATTATATTTAATATTTTTGGTTGCTGCACTGTTTCATGCAGAAAGATCCATTGTTTAGAAGCTAAATATCGGTTCCATCATCAGAGAAAGCTAGAGAAAGAGGAATGTAACTGTTGGGTCCAGGAATAATTATAAATAACGGGGAATAATTCTTCGCAACAGATCCAACAGATTCATGACTGGAGAACAACTCTTCGTATTGGAATCAACTGATCTATGATCGGAGAGCAGCTCTTCATAACGGATCCGTAACAGATCCATGATCGGAGAGCAGCTCTTCCTAACGGATCCAATAGATCCATGATTGGAGAACAACTCTTCGTATCGGAACCAACAGATCTATGACTGGATACCAGCTCTTCATAACGGATCCGTAACAGATCCATGATGGAGAGCAGCTCTTCCTAACGGATCCAATAGAGCCATGACTGGAGAACAACTCTTCGTATCAGAACCAACAGATCTATGACCGGAGAGCAACTCTTCATTACGGATCCGTAACAGATCCATGACCGGAGAGCAGATCTTCCTAACGGATCCAATAGATCCATGACCGAAGAACAACTCTTCGTAATTGATCCAACAAATACTTATGTTCCCGTTTCCTTTGCCTACCCTAATAGCGAAGCTGATATGTAATTTTGTAAAGTTAGACGTTCCTGCATTTACGAAAGAGCCATAATAAGACTCAAATCATACATTTTTACATTTTGTAAACAAGGAAAAAGTTCACAAATCGTTAGGAAACTATAAACATATAAGAAATTTAGGAATGATCATAGTAAAAGTTTGTAATGAATAGATTGAAAAATATAAGCCCTGTAGGTAAACTTTTACATAAAGGAAGCTCAAACCATGTAACTTTAACTAGCGACAACATTAATTAGTATCTAATCCTTTAGATGTTTCTTGATATTCTAAAGTCTCAAATTAATCAAAAGAGAATTGTCTGAACTTCGAGAAACTTTGTATAGATTATGGAAATGACGGTCCGATTATTCCAGTATGAGAATAGGCCTATGCGATGTCTGAGGAAAGAGACTCGCTTCGAACGACATTCAATGAGAAGACCTGAGTATTTAACACACTCATAAAGCAGTTCACTCTATATAGTAGGCCCACCAATGAAATGAGGAGACGAATTAAAACATAACTCGATATATATAGGAAGCTCACCAAAGAAATCTACAGAACTGGGGAAATATTTTTAAAACTTGATATGGGAAGCCCACCAAAGATATCGAAAGAAGTGAAAAGATATTAAAGAAGACTAGGCAACATAAAGCTTGACAAGGAAACCACCGGAACCGAGATAAATTTAACAAAATTTCTCGATATAGGAAGCCTATCGACAAAATAGACAGAACTGAGGAAATGCTTTTAAAACTTCATATAGGAAGCCCACTCAAGATATCGAAAGAACTGAGAAGATATTAAAGAAAACTATGTACTACAAAGCCGGCGAAGAAACCATCGTAACCGAGACTAATTAAAATGTAACTCGACCTACGAAGCCCACCACAGAAATCGACAAGAAGTAAAGAAATGTTTTAAGACTTGGTATGGGAAGCCAACCAAAGATATCGAAATAATGACAAAATATAAAGCCCGGCGAAGAAACCACTGTAACCCAGACAAATTAAAACTTAGGGCTAACTCGATATAGAAAACCTACTAAAGAAATCGACGAAACTTAGGAAGAACTTTAAAAGGTTGATATAGGACGCCCACTAAAGACATTGAAAGAAATGAGAAGATATTAAGAAGACTACGTACTATAAAGCCCGGCGAAGGAACCGTTGTAACTGAGACAATTAAAAACATAACTAGATTTAGGAAGCCCATCAAATAAATTGATACTATTGAGGAAATACTTCTGAAGCTTGATATGGGAAGCCCACCAAAGATATCGAAAGAACTGACAACAAAGAAGGAACTAACCCGGTGAAGAAACCATTGTAACCGAGATAAAATAAAATAATTACCCGATATAGGAAGCCACCAAAAAATAGACGGAACTGGGAAAATAAGAAGACGAATTGGTATTAGAAAGGCTGAAGAAGAAACTATCAGAATCGGAAAGAAGTTAAGAAAATAACTCGATTTAGAAAGTCAACCAAACAAATCGACAGAACTGAGAAAATACTTTTGAAACTTGGTATAGAAACCCCACCAAATTATCTGGTAGAACCAAGAAAATAATATAAAACTGTTATTGTGATAATAATGTAGTGGTTATAAAAGTAAGAAATAGTGCTATATAAATGGCCTTGCAATTTTTTTTCAACTAAATAGAACGTTGTTTACAGTTAATGTTAACGAAATATTCGAAATAGAATAACTGCAGTATTTAGCCATTATTTTGGGTTCTGATTGCACTCATAATCTCTTTTGGTTCTGTTTCATATCCAACAACTATATTAATATCTTCTGACTACGACATAGGCTAGGATATTATATAAAAGCCGCCATTACTGAAAAACAGGACTTTGAAAGTAATTTTCCAAGAGTTCATTGTCGAAGATTGACGTCAATACAATTTTCGACGTAACACGCGATATCTTGTTTTCATACACACTTTTTACACGTCAATTTAAAACAAGTCTACGTGCGTACGTTATGTAATTAGAGACAGATGCAATGGATCGTAAACAGGGCAACAGTAATGCATTCAAATTATAAACGATTCTCATATTTATATAAGCCTGTATATTTTTATAAAAATGGATCGTAATTATGTGTTAGTATCTTGAAAGAATTCTCGGACATTTTATTTCTACCATGTTATTTTTACCATTTAATCGGTCTAGAGAATTATATAAATTCAAGAAAGTAATAATTTTAAATATATAACTCTGTATTCCAAGCAAAACTGCCAATATTAACAGATATTGAGTACAGTGCCTTGAATTTTGCAAAATTTTGACTTAAACTAGTTTATCAAATAGGTCTAAGAAAAAAATATGTCCTCTCTTAAACTGCAGAAGGTCTTTGCCCACAAGGAATTTTCGAACACTGTTTACTTGTCAATAGCCAACGCCTGCAATGTTTAATCATAAATATGACCGCTTGTTACTATTTCTGGAAATGAGAGCTTAAAATTTACCACAGTTAAAAATGGAAATAATACGGTAGATGTATTTTTAAACCTAACTTAGTAAAATTATTAAATTAACCAATTACACTTACGCCCAGAACTTTTCATCTACTGTATGTGAAAATTATATTGCTAAATGGAAATAAGTGTTATTTTAATATAAACTAAAACATGGGTCAAAATGAGCAAAAAAAGAAAGACGGCTATAATGAGAAAGTGACAGGGGATTTGATAAAGATCCTATGTTTGCGATTAATGTCTATACAGGAATAAGGTAATGGAATTAGGATGGTTCTAAGTCGTGATACAATTCATAAATTAGTTAATAAATTTCGTGAAACAGAAAGTGTTCAAGATAAAGAGCGAAAACGACGTACAGTGTTCACAGAAGAAACTCTTGATGACATTGAACATCGCCTGGAATTTCCTAAGCAAATTCCAGAAATATGTGGAAAATTGAGGCAGGCAATTCCAGGATCTCCTTGCGTGATATGGATAAGTAGGCCTACATGACTTTTAAAGTGCATTAGAATTTATTAGGCAGTCACTCTAGCATAGCAAGTAATCGCTGAACCAGAGAGTTGTATATTGCCCGGCCGACGGGAGGCGATAGCGTTGTCATTTCTCCAGTTGATTGATAACCACAAAAGAGGTTAGTAATTTTAATTTCAATTTTAATTAAAGGTAATCTTACAGTTTAAAAGTATTCACTGTGAATAGTGGTGGTAGAAATTAATGTAGACATATCGGTATGAAAATAAATGCAACTAGAGATAATCTTTACAATTTAAACGTGACAACATCACTTGACATTACAAATATGAATGTGTGCTAAAAATATATATACAGTAGAGCATCGATTATCCGAAACAATTGCGGACGGGGGGTGTTCGGATAACTAATTTTTCGGATAATCGATCATTTACGAAAACAAATTGTACCGGTGTCATAGGAGCAGTATGAAACAAAGAAACACTGATATTAAACACAAAACTGTACATACAGTACATATTTTGTATCATACGTCTTACAAATAACACAGAGAACTGACTAGCCTTGTTTGACAAGTTCAAAATGGTCATTAAAGTAGCATGCAGTTTAGTAAAAGAAGTCCAATTTTTTTTTTGCTTCAGAGTTGAGACTCTTTTTTTTTCCGCTAAATCTCGCAAATGGCGCTAGCAAAACTTCTACATGGCGCGCGCGCAAATTTGAATTTGCCGACTGAAATGCTTTCGGTTAACCGATGTTTCGGTTGATCGGTATTCGGATAATTGATGCTCTATTGTATTCAATACCCGTTAGGGTATTAAATGAACGATTTTATTATATGCAGAGAAAAGACATCTCCTAATATCGTTTTTGTCCATCACTAATTTCACTTAAGAGTTGCAGGAATTTGAACTCTGATCTTTGTTAAAGGTCTACTTGGCTTACAACGAGATTTTTTTGCACTTTTGTAACTTAATTACACTCGGGAAATAAAACTTTATCCATATTTTTTCACTGTCTTAAGGGAATACCATTTTGAGTTCGTTATTTTAATTTTTTATGAACGAATAACAAACAGAAATCTGAGCAGTTTATTCTTCCTACACATACAAGCTGCAAGGTTGCGTTACACCTCATATACCCTACAAATACTACGATCGATACCTTCTATAAAATAATTAAGTCTCAGTATACACTCGTACCTCTCCCAAAGGTTAATTGGATATCCAACTTGAGTAAATATAGTCTCTTACTCCTTTCCAAAGTTCTATATACCAACTTCTAACGAACCAAATATTATCATAATGCAGTAGAGAAGAGAAAAGGAAAGGAGAGAATAGGGAAGAGAGAGAGGATCACCAATTCCGTGACTAGGTCTGTTGCAAAGTGTTGTTGCCCTTTCAGTGACGTCATAGCTACACGTGCGATCCCACTTGCTGACGTCAGAGAACTGTGGAAATGGGTCGGGGTCGGAAGAGGGATATGACGCATTGTTGGACAGAGATAGATAGTCATAGAGAATGAGAGGGGGGGATATAATGGAGGAAGAGAGAGAGACGGAATAATCAGTTTTGGAGGGGGATGAACATCGCCTCTGTCAGATTTGGGGGAAAATGCGACGGGAAGCTCCAGAAGTATTTAAAGAGATGCGTGAGAAGAGCAGCATGTGCAGATCATGAGAGAGGAGAGGAGAGTTCAAAGTAGCCGATTTCAAACAGTAAGGACACTGGCAAGGTACGAAAATCTATACGCAGGTATCCGGCGAACTCAGTTAAATTCTGGTCTTATGCTTGTGTAATAGGAGCAAGTATAATTGCGGCAATACAATTTCTCTGTTACGAAGTAGAATGTGGTCTGCTCGGTAAACTTTAGGCTCTCTAATACAAATTTCCTCGAAATTTGGAAACCACTTATCAAAGTTGAAGTTACTAAGCTTCACAATAAACCAATGCTAATTGAAAAAATGCAGTCTACCCTCTGTTACGTCTTCCTACATCCGCTAGATAATAATAATAATAATAATAATAATAATAATAATAATAATAATAATAATAATAATAATAATAATAATAATAATATTTATTTATTCTGGCGATGTTAAGTCAGGCCTTCTCTTCCATTTAGCCAGAAACAAAAGAAGCTAATACAATTTGCAGACTAATATATTTAAAGAACACTAATAAAAATTTATACAGCCATACAAGCACAAGTTGAGTAAAATAATGCAAATATACTAAATAATAATGACAACTTAAATATTTTATTGGCTTTCTGCTTTTATCGGAAAATACCTATGTTGTGTTCTTCACCGTTCTCGGTGGTTAAACTATGCTTGCCTCTGAACACAAGGTAAGCGAATACAATCTCGTATGAGGACATTTTGGAGGGGGGAAAAATGAAGTGTGGTTTCCGACTTCCTTGATTCCAAGATGTGAGGAGTAGGTTTAGTATATGTGGAAGGTTCCTTTTTCATCAATAAAGATCAACAAAATAAAAATTCTACATTCAGACATGTCTTGCTCCTTCCTAACCTATCGGTGACAGATACTGCACGATACGATTGTGGAGACCTCTGACAGAGAAGAGTGCAAACACGTTAATACACAATTTCACATGTCCATGTGTAATGCTATCTGCCGATACATGTACAAGGAGCACAAATAGAAAATGGATATAAATCAAGTCAAGGATAATTTTATTGAGACGAAACAATGGCTTTGTTCTCAAGTATTCAACGATATTTCATTCCACTCGCATTCACCTACATATTATATCTATTTTACTGCAGTTTTATGTTTTAAATCTCCTACTAAGCACTTCTGACTGACTTTAAAGCTACTTCTTCCGTATAGTTATCCTGAAATTACACGTTGTTCTTTGCTTATTTGTATGTTAAAAGAATTCTTAAACAAGCGAATTTTCTAAGGCAAAAAGACAAATGTCGCACGTCCACTGGAAGAAATGGTTCACAGACATACCAATACTTCACTTAAAAAGTTTAAATGTTTCCCGAATACAAACTTTTACTTGTTCTGTCCTATGCTTTCTCTTTATCTTGAGATCATGCATCACTAGCTTGAAGTATATATATATATATATATATATATATATATATATGTTTTTTTTTTTTTCAAAATTTATAACAGACAGAAGTGACTGGAGTCCAAGGTATGAGTTGCAGCTTCTGTTGAAGAAACTGTGCTTCTAGAACGGAACTTAAAAGATTGATTCTCTCTTTCTCATGTATGTCATTTAGTATATCGTATGTCCTCTTTTCGATTTACTTTCTTTCAAATTTTCTAGTTTCCTTCAGTGGAACAACATTTCTCGGAGTAAGACAAGTGGTCAACCGGCTTAAAGTTTACACTCGCAAGGACTCGAAACTGTATAATAAATGGGTGTCCAAACGCCTATAGAACTAGGAGATATTGCGCGTCAAGCATGCTCTGCTACGGTCAATAAAGTTCCATATGAAATAGGAAAAAAGATCTTAAAGAATATGCGCTGCGGGTTTGCTTACGCCAGGGGTTAACTCGTACGAGTTACAATTGGACATCTATGGTATAATACTCCTATTCGAATTTCTTTCAGTTACTCGTTCGAAATGTTTGTGACAATTAAAGGTTCTAGAAATCTAGAGAAACAAAAGTAATTGAAAACGAGACATCTTAAATAATACATCAGTTTTAAGGGATGTCAAACATTTCAAGAAACCGTGGGTAGAAATGAGGCTAACTTTTCTTCCAGTGTTATGGATAAGATGGGACAGTAAGAGCTATACATTTGGAAAATGACGATGGATGTTCATGAGAGAGACACGCTATTACACTTCCGTTGAACACCAGAAGCTGGAGGTATCACTGGGGAGTCTGAGTTATTGCAAGGGTGGAAAGGGATTAATATCCATTTCAAGAAGTGGATTATGAACTGAAGTTATGCTATAGTTAGGACAAAATTAAGATTAATATTTGGGACGTTGGAAAAGCGACATATGTCTAAAAAATATTACATTTCTCTGCGAATACAGTTTTAATATTTTAATTTTAGGTGTAGTATCCTGCGCAATGGAAATATGTTTGGCACACCCGAGTCGTAAGTTTTCGGCTTGTATAAAAATTTTGTCGCTAAATGAGAAGTCTTTTTTTAGTTGGTTGTTTTATGACGCTTTATCAACTGTTATGGTTATCTAGCATCTGAATGAGATGAAGGTGATAATGCTAGCGAGATGAGTCCAGGGTACAACGCCGAAAGCAACCCAGCATTTGCTCTTTAACAGGTTGGGGAAAAACACCAGAAAACCTTCAATCAGATAACTTGCCTCAACCAGGATTTGAACCCGGGCCTGCTGGTTTCACTGTCAGACGTGCTAACAGTTACTCTACAGCGGTGGACTAAATGAGAAGGTTCTGGGTAAAATTCACGGATGATTTCTCACTGACATCAAAATTGAACTTATTAGCAACTATCCTCACGTGTCATCCCATCTTTGTGAGTAAAGAATTTGTACTAATAGGTGTCGCCCACTGCAGAAACGCGATTCAACATAGGCTACATCAGGAATAGAAAAATAGAATCCAGAGAAATCCTCAATAATTATAACAGAAGGAGTTAGTATGTCAGGCGACCAACCAATCTTTTGATAATTAAGTAAGTAGGTTCACCGTTAGTTGCATGCTTAGAATGCCATTATTTTTCTCTGGAGATCAGAGTTAAAAACCCGTCGAATATAAACGTAGGCTAATTTATGGCGGAAAAGAATGATAAATAGGAAGACAACCGTGGGTTACTTTCATTCCCCTTTTATCAATCTATATTTCTTGGAAATTATATAGGGTCTAATACTTATAATCAGTGCACTTCTGAAGTCTGACTAGTGTAGGCCTATAATATGCAGCTAGTTTGTGATGTATGCATTGGAGGGGGAAAGGAACTGGCCACTCTACCTCATTATATCCTGGCTTAGTTGCCTTATGAGTAATGCCTTATTGGTGTTACTTATGAGGTTCAAACCTGTCTTCGCCATTGACTAAACAACAACAACAACAACCAGTGCACTAATATCCTGTCATCTTTCCCTTGAGACGAACTAATCGGTGTCTTATAACGAATACCATAAGGAATATTATTTATTAATGGAAAATTCTTAAAGTCAGCGTTGGTGTTTAAATACGTGTATACACACCTAACAAACAAACATACATTAGAACAGATCGAAATAGTTTGTCTAATACTAGGAATTCAAGTAATTTTCAGAGATATCAACTTGGTGAATTATTGTTACAGGCTGTGTAATTAGGGAATTCTATTGCTTTTGGTTTTGAATTGGTAGTTTAATTCATTTTCTGTAAAAGAAATGTAATGGAATAGACTTCAATCCACGAAAATTTCAATCGATCCTTGCTTCTCAAACATTTTCCACGATCCTTTGTATAGAAGTAGAGAAAGAAATGTAATGGGCTATGTTTCAGATTTTTTAAAATAAAATGGAAAATTTTTGAATGAAAGGGTTTGCTGCAGGAAACTCGTATAACATTGATAGGAAATCTAACACATCGAATGGGTAAAATAAATAATTTGTGTATGAACATTTAACTTCGGTTCTAAAAATAGGTAGAAGGAAATTAAGAAGTAAAGAAGATTATGTTTAGAAATATAGCTAATTTTTAATTCGTCTATTTAAAGATCCAATTCAATATATTCTCTTAATTAAAGTTGAAGTAACACAATTAAGCTCTTTCAAATATAGAGGTATGGAAGCCTGTTCATTCTTTATCAGTATTCATATAATCTTCTTCCCGAAGAATTGAGTCCTTTGGACAGTTCCATCCTCAGTCTTATGAGGATTAAGAACTACATCATTAAAAATTATGGAAATACCTGCTCACGGGAACAAAGAACAAAACCTCCATTTAAATTAAAATAGAATGCCTGAAGTCAACGGAGGGAAAGACATTTCCATGCTCCTTCAGGGACGCGAACCTGAGTCCGTTGACTTGCATTTCAATCGTAGCGAAGGTTACAGGATATTATGTAGATAAATATGCAATTTTATACATTTTATTATTAGAATCACATTTTTAAATATTTGCAAATCAAGCTTTCAGGTATAAATCCCTGTATAGTTGATTTGAACAATTTCTATGGAAAAATTGTTACGGGACTGGGCATCGAACCCGGGACTTTTGGTTAAACGTATCAACGCTCTACCAACTGAGCTACCCGGGAACTCTACCAGACACCGATCCAATTTTTCCTTCTACATTCACAGACCTCAAAGTGGGCTAACAGCCGTCAAGCAACCAACATTGAATAAACACTAACTCTGTGTGACTTAAAGAGTGGTTTTCTGTTAACGAACAGTGACGTGTATTATGCAAATCAATCTTTCAGGTATAACTCCCTGTAAAGTTGATTTGAAAAATTTCGAGGGAAAAATTGTTCCGGGGCCGGGCATCGAACCCGGGACCTTTGGTTAAACGTACCAAATATTGCATGTTTCAGAAACGAGGTACAGATTTTTCTAGGGTTGATTAGTTTGGTCTAGAAAATCATTTTAAGTAAGGGAACAAAGGACCCCCGTTACGTAATTTCGGCACTATGAAATGTTAAATTGCCTTCTATTCGCCTGAAGGTTATGCAGCCGGCAGAGGCAATTTTGTTTACGCAGACACGTTACTTTTCGATGATGATTAGAGTTGTGTAATCAAGAGTAGACCTTGGCCCTTCATGGGACAAAAATGGCTCGTTCGTTCGTTCACGATAATGGTGGACACTTTAAGCATTTATTTTGATATACTGTGCAGAAATTTTGAATAAAAACTATTTTATGCTCGACCATGCCGAAATGTAGCAATTATACACCTGGTAGCACCCCTTTAATGGACCTCATTAAAGTGCACCTATTCATTAAAGTTCAGGTGTTCTGCCAATCAGAAAACACCATTGTAGCAATATGAAAGCGCAAGTATCGATTATTCTCGGATATGCAATCGAAAGACAACTAGCGAAAAGTCACGGAGGCTGGAAATCCAATACTGTCGCAGAAGGTTATGTTCTGTTACTATAATATTTAGCGTTAATTGTAAATAATATTCAAATACATTCAATTTGTCATCTCGTTTTTCAATGTCTAAATCAATTTCAAGGTTATATCAAGATTAATGTTTATTTTACTCTCTAGATTATATCAAGCTCAATGACATCTGTTTCTCGGAAAAAAATCAATACTTTCGTTTCTGCGCACATCTCACAACTTACGAGATATTGCACGGGGTCAGTTCCGCTCCCCAATCAGATAAGAATAACATGAATACTTATGAATAATTTCAAGTTAGAAATATGGTCGAGCATAAAAAAGTCGTATGAAACATGCCTATAATGGTAATTAAGACGCTCGTATGAAAATTATAGACTCGTTGCATAATGTACTATTATCTTTTTAGTATCTTTTCTTCTTTAAACACTTCGTGTGTAGAAGCCATACCAGTACCGTATTTTTTATATATTGTTTCCCCTTTCATCCCCGTCGCATACCACGGCACTATCGGCTGCGTAACCACCAGGTTATTCACTAACGACTATGACTTCACTATGTCACGTACCACCAAAACAAGTCTTCGAGGACATTGAGTTCCTATCCTTAGAATGATCTCCAAGACCCAACCTATCACCTCTAAAATATTCGGTAGTTCTTTATGAAACATTCTGTATATAAAATTAAATACATTAAATGTAATACAATAGTAATGACTACAGCAGATCAGGTATGAAATTCCTTCTATGGACCAAAGAGAATAATCTATGGAGGTTGGTCAGGTGTAATATTGTAAGAAGAAAATTATACATATACAGAATAGGGAAGCAAGCACATGTTTCTGAAGATAAATAGGAAAAATATTTAGCTACATGGTTTACCAATCAGCTTCCAAGACACTACCTCTAGCAACGTCTACAACTGTTCTTACTACTTTTGAGTCTCTATTGGTAAAGGGAGAAAAAGATACTACGGGTATTATCAAAGTGTGGAAAAATGCAACGATTTAAAAAAAAAGTATATAACAGCAATATGAAACTTTAGTAGTACACCTTCACGTAGTATCAGGATCAAACATCACACCAATGATAAATTTACTACACAAAACACAAAAAGAAACACAATAAAACTCATACTTAAATGGCTAGAAGCACTCCTTTCGAAGAGCCTTAGATGTAACTGCTCGAGTAAGTTCTGAATTCCCATTTGTTCACTGAACTACAAAGGCGAAGAATAGACAAATAAAAGTAGAATTTATAGACTGAAAATAAAATGATTTCATAGAGAGAAATCATCTAAGGAAAGGAAAATACTAATAAGTTAAAATTCGAAGAATAAAAGTGGAGTTGAAGTTAATGGAAGATTACAGACAATACTTCAAAGTATCCACATAACATTTAACCGGATTGGATGCCAAATGTGAGAAAGGAAACGCTAAAACTGATAGTTAATATTAGAAAGCCTTATTTTATTTTATATCATTTGTTTCTTAATTCATATTATTGCTAATATTTTAAGGATGAACATATTTTAAAATGCTTGAACCACACGATTACCATCAATAAAATGATTCTTATGAATTACCGTAACATGACATGAGATAGTCCAATAATTTTGGATATCCTAAGTGCAACTTTATTTGATTTATGTTTCAATTAAAAGTAGAAAATGAAAATTGCATTTAATTATAGGCTTACTGTACATTTCTGAAATGTCATCTATACTAATAATAAATCTGTAACCGAAACTAGACGTACCCGTGCGCTCCGCTGCACTTGTTAAAAATAAATATAAAGTAATTACATAATTAAAATAGGACATTTGGTCCAGGAAACATTCGTGTTTGATAGAAGGATAAATCGTTTAATATGCTACTTAATTTGATTTAAATAATTAAAATGCGATCATTTTGGTCCAGAGACCACTCATTTGGTGCAATAATTCCTTTAACATGTTTAATTGTTATTACATGCAAATAATTAAAATATGATCATTTTGTTCAGAGAACATCCGTATTTGGTGCAAGGATAATTCGTTTAACATTTTTCTAAATTAGTCTTGAATGCATCCTTTAATAAGTCACTCCAAATTAATAGAGTGGATTGTGTAATGTGCATCTTATTTTTTTTTTTGTTAAGTTTATTTCATTCACGCCTTAACATCTGTGGTCATGTCGCGTGTTTAGAATGTGTGGGTATATCAGTAAGCCGGTTTTACTCTTGTTGAGTTCCTGTTTCTATTGTGTGTTTCACATGGCTTGTTTTCATGTAACTGATTATAGAGTTTGATTGATGTTTTTGGTATTGATAATTGAGGCGGGGATGAATCATGGCATGTATCTTTCCAATCCGGTATTTGCCTTTATGACTAAGGAAAATCATGAAAAACCCCAGTCAGATTGATCGGCCACGGGGTTTGAACCCGGGACCTCCCGAATGCGTGTCTCAAACGCTACCGTCTGAGCCAACTCGCTCGGTTGTATATAATTGTTTATGCTCGACCATGCCGAAATATAGTAATTATACACCTGGTAGCAGTCCTTTAATGCATGTCATTAAAGTATATCTACTCATTAAAGTACAGGTGTTCAGCCAATGACAACTCAGCTTACAGGTGTTCAGCCAATGACAAGTCAGCTTTGTACTGCTATAAAACCGCAAGTATCGATTATTCTCGGATATGCAATCGAAAGAGAATTAGCGAAAACTCACGGAGGCTGGAAATCCAATACTGTCGCAGAAGGTTATGTTCTGTTACTATAATAATTAGCGTCAATTGTAAATAATATTCAAATAAATTCAATTTGTCATCTCGTTTTGAATGTCTAAATCTATTTCAAGGTTATATCAAGATTGTTTATTTTACTCTCTAGATTATATCAAGCTCAATGACATCTGTTTCTCGGAAAAAATCAACACTTTCGCGTCTGCGCACATCTTACAATTTACGAGATATTGCACAAGGTCAGTTCCGCTCCCCAGTCAGATAAGAATAACATGATTACTTATGAATAATTTCATGTTAGAAATATGGTCGAGCATAAAAAAGTCGTATGAAACTTGCCTATAATGGTAATTAAGACGCTCGTATGAATATTATGAAACTCGCTTGCGCTCGTTTCATAAATATCCATACTTGTGTCTTAATTACTATCATTATAGGCTCGTTGCATAATGTACTATTATGCAAATAAAAAAATGCAAAAATCGTATTTCTATCGCATCTCATTGCTGAGAAATAGGGTTTCAAACTGTGTATTTATCAATTTGAAACACTCTGTATTTATGTTATGACAGGCAACTAGGAATCTTGCCGGATATTCCTCTACAATCTTCTATGTGTAGATGTCTCGCAGACATTAATTTTCATGCATCCATAATGTCCATCCAGCCCGCATGTTGAGGACATTATTGATTGCATCTCGTTGTCGAACATATTTTCAAATACCATACGTATTGTTTCTTTTGAACTCCTGTTCATTCTAGAATTTGTATCATAATCGCGAAAACACTGAGTTTATACGCGTGCGTATATAGAAACACACTCATATAAGCATACTGTGTTGTGCAAGATATAATTTAAAGTATTGATAAAATTTTATTACTCTACAGATAAATAAACAACAGGATTACTCAGCATATACTTTCACAGACTGGGCGCTTTGGCTCAACTGTTAACTGTTGTGAGAGTTATGAACCAACACTAAACATTCACAATTAGAGGAATTCCCTGGTCATGTGATCAGCATGGCATTAGGCCACTTCTTGAGATAACACACAACAAACACAATATATGAGACACATCTAGCATCTAAAGGAGGAACATAATTAATCCACATTCTCGCCAGAATCGATTACCAGTAGTTGTACCAATAATTAATCTAGTAGAAGACAAGAATTATTTGAAGATGGAAGATAATGAATTGGGGTACAGATACTGTAAGTTTATGTGTCAAGAGAAAAGGAAGCATGGTGTGCAGGAAAAGTAACTGAAACGAAGTGAGTAATGTTCAGTATTAAGAATACTGGGGGTCATTATTTCTAAGTGGAAGTATAATTATTAGGCTGGATTAAATATTTTACTTTACTGATCAATTCAGTTCGACTTGCTAACGTCTTATTGGATTGGTGCTAAGTTCGTAGCGTTTTTCTGTACTTTCATTCATCTGCTGTTCATGTTTCCATAGCAACCAAATAACTCTACCGAGGCGAATGGAGACGCGGGCCTAATGTGAACTATCGCGTTGACGCTATACGAACGCAGGAGAAGTACAAGTGGCGCTCCGACCTGCAGGACTCCACTGGCCTCGGCCGAGCAATACGTACTTATTTACGCTGCGAACTTAATATGTACCAATACAATATTTAAGCGCCTAAGCAATGAGCTTCTAAGTGAAATGACTACTTTTAAAACTATTTTGTGACCATTTGATAATTTCTGGCTTCAATTTTTAATAAATAGAAAGCGAAATTTGTCTTTCAGCCATTTTTAGGAAACAATTACTAAAAGTGTTATGAAGTTTCTAATTGCTGTACATACATAATGTTCTTAACAACCATTAAACTATTTTTAACACGGGTTTCTTTTGTCAAATTATTAATTAATTTGCAAAATAAAGCATTCCAAATTCAAAGATAAGGGAGCACGTTAGCCGAATGGCTAGAGACCAGCTTTCCACGCTGGAAACTCGTATTCGAATCCCGGTGGATCTAATTGGTGGACAAAGACGATCTTGTTGGTAGATCTTCTCGGAGTTTTCACGCTTCCCCACCAGTATTTCATAATTGCTTCGCTAATCAATATCATCATCCGGTGCTATATTTTCTTCTAACATAGTGCACCGCGGCAACGCAAAACCAGCGGTAAAAAGAATTAGTTTGGGCGCGTTACTCCCCGATTAGAACGTTTGTGTGAATCACTCTAAGTCAAGTACTTACTATTGGAAAAAAAAAGAGAAATTTAAAAGGTAATAACGAAAATCATCACCTACAATACCTCAATATCCAACACTTAAAAATAGAGACATTTTGGAAGTGGAGTAATGTTTCGACTGACTGCTATACATTTGTTACCCTTAATAAATAATTATTAATCTGAATCAACATTTTTGTGAACATAAGTAAATGCTGTTTCATTTGGTATTATATTTATGTAATAATATTTCACGAAAAATCCGTCAGACCTGTAGTATATAAATCAGCGTTTTCTACAATTACATTATTAGGACTACCTACGTAAAAATTCCTATCTTTGATTTCCATAATTGTAAGAAGAATTATTTCATGGATGTTGAATACCAAAAAAATTCTACAAGTAGAACAGCAGAAAACGCAGTATATAAGAGGACATACAGAGATTCTAAAATGCGTACTTTCATACACATTTCGAGACATAAATTTTGCAACACCACAGTACTTTCTGTTAAACTTGTATGATGAAGAAATTAAAAACAGCATAATTGTAGAGATAATATCTTATAATGTTATACATGTTTCACAGAATAAATAAACAGGAAAAAATACTTCCAATGCACTACCTATCTTAAAGGTGTAACTGAACAGAAAGCTGCTGGATGTGAGTGTGACACTCCTGACGAAAAAGGAAAGCAAAAGTAATAAAGAAAAACATCGAGATGTGAATAACAGTAAAAAAAACATCATAAATCAGAAGAAAGAAAGCAACAGTGGCGCCACCTTCGAAAAAAGAAAACCATCAAAACGAGAGAAACAAAAGAAAACTTGGCTATGTACGAACGTAGGGGTGAAGGAAGAAACTTAGATTGAACTCCGGTTTTCGAATTTAAGCAATGAATATAAGGGAGTATAAAATAGTTTTGTGTGCCTAGCAAATGCTTTTACGACACAATTCGTGTACTTATATAGTAGTTGTTCAACGCAATATTACTTTTCAATTTTATGAAATTCCTTCTTCTACGTTGGCATATTAGTGATCTTAAATTACATACATAACCATTTTCAAATATTTTTATTTTATGACGTTCTTTCAACTTTCTGGTGACGATGATAGACATATTCGAGGCGATGACTACCATGAAGCATCTGACATGTGATTAATAAAATTAAGAGAGGACAGAGATATCCACATAATGTATTAATGCTGAAATACGAGAATACGACAGAGATTGGGTAAACAAGCTAAATAGAATACAAGATAAAATATTGCCAAAAATAGGATACTGAAGTAGTCCAACGGTAACAAGAAATATAGGGCAAAGAAATAGGAGGAGAGATGTAAAGATTTGCTGTGAAGAAGGCGACATACTCATTTCGTAAATTACAAAAAAAGAATCCAGCGCTGAAGTAGTTCCGTATATGATGATTGATGATATACTCCGTGTATATTGAATATAATTAAGAAATACGCATAAATATATGCAAACTCAGTTCTGTATTCATGCCAGGGTCACACGTCTTTATATTGCGCAGTCTGTGCAACCTATGTTTTGGAAGCGGATAACATTAGGTTTTCATAGAAACTATGGTAGGTCCTTCCACACACAAACACAAAAGATTTGCATAACATAGCACACAAGGCAACAAGAAAGGCTCTGAAAAATCCGGGAGTTGAAAGCACATCTTGTTAGTGGAGAGGGGAAAAGAAAATATGCCCTGCCTGACACAAAATAGCGAGTTGCTACGCTTGGGGAACCTCGTCGCATTCAAAAATAAAATATTCACCTATTTAAGTTTCTTTCTTATGACATTACATAAGACGACGTACAGACTAGCTACGAGGGTAACCCAAGATTCCTCAATAAAAACAAACTTTGTTGCTTGGGCATTAGGCTACACGAAAACACACGCACGCATTTTTATCCATATTGCTAGCCAATGAATTCTATAATTTTATTTATGTTTTCTGTATAATACGGAATATAATATCACGGAAAATTAATTCCGTTCAACGAATACGCAGGGACCATTCAAAATACACTCAAAAAGAAAACTAGAACTAGCACAGAAATAATACGTTATATAGATTTCACCAATGGCCACAGCAACACTTTATATATACGGAAACCAGAATTGGGTTAAGAGTCAAAACTGGAATTTTTTAATTCAAAAGAACAGCCAATTAAATAAGTAAAAATTAATATTTTATACAGTAATAATTTCATCCACAATTTTAAATTGCATTTAGAATTGAGTTATAAGTATAAACTAAAGTGGTGGCAAAATATTACACCTCTATTTGCAAATTGAATTTTTTTAAGTAAAATGTAAGAGACTGGATAGAGTCCTGATAAAATCACAGGGAAATAAATGAAAATATAATTAGTAAATAAATGACGAAATAGAGGATACAGACATACGGAAAAGTATATCCAACGAGTGGACGAAGAAAGAAAGAACTCGCAAGATTCACTTTCGGTATGAACGGAAAGGCAAGAGAGACAGAACAGACAAAACATGTGACGATCTGTATCCAATGCCAGATTGGGCACTTCTACCATGAAGTGCAACTAATAAAGATGAAGTTAATGATGTTGATAACGATAAAAATGGTGATCTTAAAGGTAATGACCAGATAAGTAGATTACTGTAATGATGGCGACGATGACTAATATAATGGTGATGGGTCATAACGGTGACTACTACAATGGTGATGAATGATGACTACTGTAATGGTGATGACTGATGACTACGGCTGAAGAAAAGAATTGACATCAGGGTAGTAGATAATTTCTATATACATTGTTTACAAAATGCGTCACGTTGCCGGGTGTCTCTACAGTCTGTAAGCAGAGAAAGTGAACATCCGTCTCTCCTCAATTGAGTGACGTCAGGTTGTATCAGAATACCGAAACAAAAATCGAACAAAGAGCAGATAATAGAAGGAATGCATTCAGAACATGGGACAATTGTTTTTGACTTAATTGATAATGATAGCCTATGTTTTTGTAATTTTAATATTTGTTCCGAGATAATTAATTTGAAACATAAGTAATCCTGTAAATGTAAGTTGTATTATAAGTTCATTCATACGGAGCCGCTACCGCAACTAGTCACGCGTGCACACAAGCATTTTGTAAGCACAGAGCTCTACGTACGATGCAGCGTAGCCTGTAACCAGTACTTTTTCAGCCCTTCTGGTGACGATGGCTACTGTAATGGTGACGAAGACTACTACAATGATGGTGACTGATGGTTACTACTGTAATGGCGATGACGATGACTATAGTAACTGTGATGATGACTACTACAATGGTGATGACGTTAAGGTGTTGATGATGATTGCTTTAATGATAATGCCGATGGCAACTCTTATACTAACGATGACTGCTTTAATGATGATGACGATGGCACTGTTATAGTCACGACGACAGCCATATTCGTGACGATGGCTACTATGAAGTATCTGATATGTGATTAATAAAATTAATAAGAGTATGATATGTGATTAATAAAATTAATAAGAGTATGATATGTGATTAATAAAATTAATGATAGTACTTATAGTGTTTTTCGAACGAATTTAACGTTTAAGCGCCTGCGAGATTAGGTTACCCGCAGAACGGAGTAGTGCCCATTGCCCTCTGAAGACCTTCAACACAGAAGACTGGACTTAAAAAAGGCTGTAAGAAAACAAGTTTCTCTTGTGTAACTAGTAATGTAATATAATACATTTTGCACAACTATGGGAGAAGCTACTCGTAGGTTCTAAATAAAAAAACAATGGGACTTGACCTCTTTTTTTTGGTGAAATGAGCCAGGGAAATATATATGCATATATATAATTTTGTCTTGGAAAAACTAATTTTCAAACATATTGACACAGCCTTTTTTATGTCCAGTCTTCAAATGTGTAGATCTTAGTTTATGAAACTGATTATAGAATTTTTAAGCCTGAGATAACGATTTTTTGCAATGCAAATTTAATAATATAATTGGTCTATAGTGGTTGATAAATCAACGTACCATTGCTGTTCCTTAAAATTTTTCTCTCTTTGAATATAACAAATGACAAACAATAGCTTACTCGATGAGGTAATATTTCCATTGTTGAGATATTCGAAATCATTTAGAAAACTACACGAATGGTGCCATTTCTTGACACGGAAGAGAAAGACCCAGGATATGATATCCGCTCTTTACGAGGTGCAGAGTTATGCGAGCTATATCAGAGTCGGAAGAGAAGAAAACGAGAATCCACGCTACATTGGATGGTCGAACCAATAGGAATTTCTATCAGAAGTTTGTGACAACAGGCAGTGTCTAGGGTAAAAACAGGACTACTACCAACATTCAAAGTAAGAACATAGCTACTGCTATGCGTGAACTTTTTACACACAGTCCATCAAAATCCAATTACCAAGCCAACCGAGAAAGTGGACTATACCGTAATGCATAACTGTGATTTTTAAGATCTTATTCAAGCCTTGGAAACCTTATTACGTCCAAACTCCTTTCGCTGAAGAGAGCGACAGAAAATAGAATTAGCGGAAGAATTTTCTGCCGTGGAAGGACGAATGCCTCAAGCATCTGTGGTGCGGAGAGATGAAGCAGTCTTCCATGTTCGTAGCCCTGTTAACCGCAATAGTTGTCAATACTTAGCACAAGAAAATGCACCTATTCGTTTAAACAAGTATTTGGAAAATGCAGATTGCGCTGAAATCACATTAATAAGAGAAAGGAATCTGATAGTTCATCGTATTTTTAGATTTTATTTCTAACAAAGTACGTTAACAAATAAAGTATTTGAAATTATTCACTGACTTATCAACCACCTTTATATTGTAACAATTAGAGTTGTGAACAACCGGTTACGAAAAATAGAAATTATATATTGCTACAGAACGCCTGGCGCAATAGACAGTGTGCAAAGCTCTTCCGTCTGGCGGAGTGATCCAGTGTTCGATTTAACGAATGTCCGAGTCTTTCTCGGGTGGACAGAACTGGGTCATGAAAGACAGACGACATTGAGTCATCCAGGAGTTTCAAGAATCATTGCAAGGACGCGATTATCATCGTGTACCTTTCAATTTATATTTCCTCCTGTCTCCACATTCATTCATTCATTCATTCATTCATTCATTCATTCATTCATTCATTCATTCATTCATTCATTCATTCATTCATTCATTCATTCATTCATTCCAGTTAGGTATCGTCTGAAGCAACAGATCATGAAACTACAATCATTACAGCTTGTTAATAACTCTGTATCTCCTTTAATATGATTTATTAATGAAATAATAATATATGCACTTAGAATAATTAAAAGGCATAGGCTATATTAACAACTACTCTTTCAGAGGTAACCTATGCATTTTGAGTTTAAAGTATGAACGTTACAATAATGTGTACTTATTTGCTCTTCTATTTTGTAAGTAACTGTAATTTATGTTGGCGTAGGATTCCGCGCCCGGTGTACATGGTCTGTGGAGAAACTTCCGGGCTTATACCGCGTTGTCTTGGTGCTAGTAGCTGACGTTTCGACAGCTTCTCGCCAGAAGGAGAACCTACGACTATCATTGGAAGTCCTCTTTCATTGAGACTCCTATATATATATACTGTACAAGCTCACACACTATTTCCTTATCCACTGCTCAGAGGATGACCACAACACAGCGGTCGAAACGTCAGCTACTAGCACCAAGACAATGCGGTGTAAGCCCGGAAGTTTCTCCACAGACAATTGTAATTTATATTTGTTTACATGTCACATTTCATCTATGCATTACGCCTATTTCCTTTGTTGTTACCGATGTCCATTAGTTGATTTATATCTTAGTTATGAAGATGAATGTACAAAATTGTCCAATCAATTATAGGCCTATTTCAAGCTAACATTTTTTTTAAATTAGAAAAAGTAAATTTCCTTTAATTGTTACTCCATTTGTGTAATCAGAAAATGTCATCAGAGTTCTTGAATGGTGAAGTGTGCCTGGTGTTCTGTCTAGTCCGCAAAACATTAGGAGCAACCGCTTGAAAGTCGGATATTCGGTCGGATGTTCAACCTCGTAGGTTATTTTCCGACCGGTCGAATATAAACCGGTTCTAAGCGCTGTTCTGTAGCTCTCTAGTAACAATAGTAACAAGGCCCCTTAAAGACCTTCTGGACAGGGACAACCCGCAACTGCTTGGTATAGTGGTGGACAAATGTAAAATGTCACTGCGGCGTTACGGATTTCACAGGATGGATAGTTCAAACCTCTGCGAATTCCTAAGGGAAAGAAGGGAAAACAGTTGCAGTCACAGGGGAGACTAACAAAAAGTATTTGCTTGTTTGAAGCAATAAGTAGGGGCGGGGTTGTGGTGTGGTGGGGATACGCGCGTATTTGCCAGCAGAAAATCGATGTTTCGTCCTCCTGCCATTTGAGTGTTTTCCCAGAAGTGAAACCAGGGATGCGGATTTGTCTGTGTCTTATGTCAATAGCTATCTGAGTAACGTGTAATCTTTTGTTTATTTGCTGCTTTATTTAAAAGACTTCCTACTTCCTATACACTTAATAATAGCAGCCACGGTTTATACATGCACTGGGAGACTATTGGATTATTTGTATCTCAGAACCTTAACGCCAATAAAGATATAAAAAGGTATAAGACAAGGATATTCTTCATCATTTACGTTGTTGTATTTTTATATAGACGAAACTTTTAATTTAAGGAATATTGCTCTTAAAACAACATCGAAGTTGGAAGCTTTTATCCACATTTTTTTCTCATTTGCTGACTGACATTTAGTAACAGCAAATATCATCATCATTCTCCGAAGAGTACGCTTTGGCGTGGGTTCGAATCCTGATCGGGTCGCTTATTTCAGTGGTTTCCAAAATTTGCTCAAACAGACTACATCGTGTGAATCCAGGATGTAAATGAAGACGAAAATGTTAATGACAAAATTTCTTCCGAAGAACTTAGAATTCCACAATGTGGCAACAATATATTTTAAAAATAAATGCTACGCGTCTAATCGTTGATCGAACTATCCATACGCTATTTTAAAACTAAACGTTCATAGTTCAAATCATCTCCCTGGTGTTTTTATTTATTTTTTTATTTTAATATTAAATATTATTTGGCCCCCACGGTCATCTAGTGGCTAGAGCACTGGACTTATAAACCTGTGGTCCTGGGTTCGATCCCCGGAGTACTCCGATTTATAACTTGTGTTGAGCAAGCCCGTGGTCCAGGCCAAACAGAATTTTTCTCCGGAGCTCCGGTTTCTCAATGGTATCCAAACAAATCTCCATCATCTCATCTCATCGCGACTGTAGCGTAGACCAGCCTCCTATGGTGCAATCTGGACAACGAATCTATCGATAAATTGATCTATACAACTGGCTTTATATAAGTGAATAACGAACAGTCAAGTGACCACGATTAATAAAAAAATATATTAATATTTTAATTATATTTCTCCAAAGTTGGAATTGAGGTATTCCCTGGGACAAGAACCTAACAACAAAATCTTGAATTTTAGAAATAGGGCATCAAAAATTTTAGATCTAGGGCAACAGCATTGCACAGAACGACATTCAAATGTTTCTAGAGGGCGCAGTGTTTGTTGAAGGGAAATAATGACCTGTCTGAAGGGAGATGTGTTAATAAGAACTCAATACATGCTGAAAACGGAAAAACGACAGGACGTACGTTAAATTGTTACTCCAGGGGACGTCTACATTATTCCTGTATTACATAATGTTCCTACATAACCTAGTAATAAATTATTATTTATACGTTATTTAGCATTTTATTACTTGTTAGTTACAATGATAAATATAGTGAACATTACATTACAGTAGACTACTAAGGCTGCCCAATTGTGTAACTAAAAATTCTTCGAACAAAATTTTGTCACCAATATTCTCGTTTCCATTTTCACGCAGGATTCTCACGAAGTAACCCGTATGCGCGAATTTTTGCACATCCTGCATAACCGCGCAGTTGATACAGCGTCGTCAAATTACATTAAAAAACAGATAACTCAGAAAGTTACTTGTAAATATCTTCATACGAAGTGAAGAAAAAAAATCATAAAAATAATGAAAATATCTACCGAGAAGGAAGAGACTAGTAAAGTGCTTCGTGTGGAGTGTGGCACAGAAACATTAACATTACGACAAAGCAAGAGAAACGATTCAAAGCATTTGAAATATGGATATGGAGAAGATTGGAGCATGTGAAATGGACAGACAGAATAATAAATAAAGCTGTGCTAGAAAGAATGATGCTTAAACTGATCGTGAAGGGAAAAAGATACTGGCTGGATCACAGGCTTAGAAGAAACTGCCTAATGAAGGATACACCGGGAGGAATTGTGAATGGAAGAGTTCGGGGCAGAATAAAATATCAAATGATAAACTGTGGCTGTCTTATGTGATTGCGTACGGGCCACAGATACGTCATTCAACGCCGGTGGACGGAGAACCAATGCTTTCCGCATGCTTTCCACCCTCTCTCGTCAGTTCTGTATCCCTGATCTATGCGGAGACAGAGATGAAGGCGAATAATAAGAAAGATTGGGCTTGCAGTGAAAGACTGCCCTTGTGCAGAAAATTATGAAAAAGAATTTATAGACAAAAATTATTGCATTGAGAGGAAAGATGTCAATTCAATGTAAAATTATTTTAAATAATGCAGTAGTTAAGCACATGTTCCCTCTGGGATGTTATAGAGTGTGTAGGCTTACCTTAATTTCACACAATAAAAAGTGCAGGTCATTTTATAGTTGAAAAAAATGTTCCATATAAATACAGTGTGTTAAATTAGTTTGTTTCTACAACGGCTGAGGAATGATGGAGGAGGTAAAAAGAAACAATTCCCGTTTTAACAACAGCCCGGCAGATGAGTCTTTTTTCTTACTGGGGTCGTGTACGAGTCAGAGAAGTTGTTGAAAATGTCTTGTCATTTACCCAAGTAAAGAGCCGACATCTGCGTACTACTGATGCTCTGGTATTCGTAAAAATAATTATCAGGCGTTTCGGGAATAATCGCTGCAGCTACAGCTACACGAGCAGTCAATTCTCCTGCAGTATCTATCGATGTTTCCTAGATCAGATGTTTCATCTGCCCCCACATAAAATAATCCATGAGCAATCGAGGTGACCAAGGTACTGGCCTAACCTTGACAATCCAACCATCTTGGAATGTTGCGTTTTGAAAGTCCATGACATCGACGGAAAAGTGTTTAGGTGCGACCTGTCGCTATGAAATTCCAAACCTCCGGTTAATTGATGTTATAGCTACTGGTCTACGACTACTTCCATAACGTGACTATGGATAATTTTAGCAAACCTTTCCTTAAAGTATAGTGTCCGTCCGAGTGGTTATGTCGCATCCAGGTTTCCCCTCCCGTTTCTGCTGGCCTTTCTGCAAAGGCTAGTAGCTAGACTATTACGTTCTTTCCTGGAAATATTTGCTATACCGAATTGGAAGTCTTCGTAACACTATTCAACTGTTTAAAATAATTTAAAGAAACGAGCTCCGTTAAGTAATTGTCATGGGATTTCCTCCGTTTCGACGACACTGCGACATAACCACTCGGACGGACAGTAGTGTAATGGTAGATGCAATGCGTTTCATTCGATATTTTTCTGTTCATGCTACCCGCATTTCATAACTTCCTAACGAAATTTGAGTTCCTTTTCGTAGGGAATATTAACAGATGTATAATGTACAATGAAAAAGGAATACAGAATAAATTATGAATGCATTATCCATGTGTTCAGAGGCATCTAATTTGAAGCTTTTCTTTCTGTTCCTATTTTGGTTTCTTGCTTCACAAGATATTTACGAATATTATTATTTTAACAATCAATTCTTTTGATATAATCTCAGCGTTGATTTAGTTGATAAGAAAATACTCAAAATACTGACTTCCTTTCAGAATACACATGCAGTTTGTTCTGGAAGTTGCATAACATGGAAACATGACTGAGCAAGGTAGACGTGACAGTTTCAGAACTGTGAAACATCTGAAAATGGAATCTGGAAACATGTCTCAAAAGCTTCTCTCTGTAACAAGCGCTAACATTCATGTACACAAAATACAATTTTCTCCATCTTAGGCCGGAAGTATTCTGCATCAGACATTTTGTCTCGGACAGGACTGTTTTGTCTCGGATCGTCCGAAGTGACGGTGATTACACGCATTCTTATGGGATTACAACATAGGCCTACTGCATGGGACGAATGCTGGAGCCTCATACTCATAAGAATGCGCGTAATTACATCGAACGGTCCGAGGCAAAACCGTCCTGTCCGAGACAGAATGCGCGATGCAGTATGCGGCCTTACGCCTTGGTTTTTCTGAATAGGCGCATGTGACGTGCGAGGTGCGAGGCCCGCCTCGCACAAATCCGGACAACACAAGAGATAGTGAGTGGTTTCTATAACTGCGAGATGCGAGGTCTGCGCACCTCACAACTATAGAAACCACTCACCATCTCTCGTGTAGTCCGGATTTGTGCGAGGCGGGCCTCGCAACTCGCACGTCGCATGCGTCGGTTCAGAAAAACCAAAGCTTTACTGTAAATCGAACCCGGATCCTTCTTATTCCATCCGCTCATTCAAATCATTAAATCAGTAGATAATACTGAGAAAATTGTAAGTATTTCGTTAGAAACCTTCCATCTGCTTAACTCGTTAAAAAAAAAAATGTTCCTCCTTCTCCTTGTACCAATGCACAATGAAACCTACTCTATCAATTCAGAACTCTTAATAACCATATATAAAGGTGAAGTCATTATGAATTCTGTGTTACAGAATATTCGTGAATAAAAGAATTGTGTAGCTTCGAGAGAATCAGTCTCAGTTGAATCGCTCTATATAGAGGGATTATATGCGTAATTTAATGACGTAGATTCTTCGTTTAATAAAATGTTAATAAAACGTCTTATTACCGTCTACAAATAACACAAAGCTACCTTTGTAAGAGACATGTTTTACAACGAATATGAAGTGCTCAAGTCTGAAATGAGATACATAATATTTATCTCTTCTGCTTGAAGACCGCCACTGCGATTTACAACTCAAAGCTCTGATTGGAAGGCATCGTCTAAAGATAGTACATCTGCGAGGGGTCGTAGTTAAGTGTCTGTCGTAAGGGAAATGGGCTACGTTTCACATCAAACATAGCTTGCATACTAATGAGAGAAATAAACTGAATTACAGGTTGAATAAGGTACTGGGATGCTTCAAATAGGCTACTCTGCAACTTGGAACAGCCTCGTGGTTTTATGTTTTCTATGGGATAGCCTAATGCTTCAGATATTCTTATCAATATCTCTGTCGAAAAACGTATTTGCTTTATTTATTCCAATCTGTTTTAGGCCTATATTACACTATCAAATTTCTGTGTTACAGAAGTTTGATAAAATATATATGATAAAATCTTTTACAGTGTAATATAGCATCTTTGATCACATCTAGCTGTGACATAGTTCATGGTCATTATCATACCTTTGATAAAATCTGTCACTGAGAAGAAAGATAATGGACATTAAGTACACATGGTCTGTGAAAACCACAAAACTTTTAACATCACATTATGAGTCACATGAAATGTTTCATCATCCATTCAGCCTATTAAATACTTAGTATATATGAATCGGTCATTGCAGAAAGGGGATAAGTCATGAAAAACGCGAAAATGAGTTAAGAGTGCCATTGCTTTCTCCAGACCTAGAAATACATTTCCATACAGAAATGGGACAAATTTGCTCATTCTCAACGCAAAGCAGAGTACCATAAGCAGCGCAGTCATTGCAGAAAGGGGACAAGTCAGCGACTTACCTTGTTTCTGCACTGACTGACGACGTGACGCAACTGAGTGCCGCGGATCTAAATCGTACCTATGATTATTCTGAGCTTTCTTCTTCTTTCCACGTTCTATTATAATGACACTGCTAAGACATACTACTAATGTATTTAAAATATCGTACGATGAAGTAATACATGGTTCTGAAAATTGTACAAATAATTAACACGTTTGGTTTGCGTTATTTTCCAGGAGAGGTAAATTCAAGTACACCACCTATTTTAATTGTCTCTTTGTCCTGTCCGAGAATATGAGATAACGTATGCACTTCTAAACCACACGTCTCTGCAGTCAGATTCTTTGTTCGGGAAGAACTGACACGCACTAAATCATAAGTTAGTCCTTTAAAAAAATTACATACAAAAATACCATACTCCTCGCTTTGAGTGTTAAACTATCCCTTTGCGTATAACAGATGAAACACCAGAGCAAATTGCAATCCCTTCAAGAGACATTGTTACGGTAAGTTACACATCACACAAGAGAAAACATTCCACATCTGAATTTGAAAATAAACAGATTCTATCTTCGTTTACAGAGACGGAATTGAGAGCAAAATATGTTCTATGCTGTAGGTTGGATATCTCTATTTAGTATTACAGCGATAACACGCGAACCAATTGACATACAATTGCCATTATTGTACTGTTGGATTCAGAATTCGTAGCTCTATCGAATGCCATAGCTTAAAATTCATTCCTAGCCATAAGTATTGTGCGCGCAAGAAAGAAACTAATACGCGACGCTTCAGCGAGACTTCGCGACGATTTAACTAGGCAACACCGCTTCACTGTCAATGGCTAGTCGACATAGACCGGCCTGAACTAGCTCCGCCTTCTTATTCTGAAAGCGCTCTAATAAGTTACGCGCCCATCAGCTGATAAGGAAAATGACAGATAAGTGACCCAGGGCAACAAAACTGTGTTATTAGTGGTAAACGTAAACACAATGAAATTAACTACCGCAGAAATGTAAATAAGAAAAATAAACTGAAGGCACTGGAACGTCAATTCCATTGGGAAGTCTGTAGCAGCCCGTACGACAGGAGAACAATGTGGGTAAGAAACTACTCATTGTTTGTTTAGACGCAACTTTGGGTCATCAATTTTCAACATTCACAATTTCAAAGACCATACGGCGCACTTCTATTCCTATCATGAAGGTATAGGCCACAAATCTTCAAATGAAGTGTGTTCCTTCTGAACTACATTGAAAATAATGTCCCTTCTTCAGTCAAGGAATTGTATCTTTTCTCTGATAACTGTGGAGGGCAAAATAAAATCATTCATTATTTTCCACAACGAGGCCATTCATTTCTTCCCTGTGACCGCAACTTTGGTGTAGTGAAGCGCTAAGGAAGACAGACAGGGTATATGTGCCAGACCAATACAATACTTTGATCCACCAGGCAAACACAAACAACAGATTTTCTGTAGAATCAGTTACTACTGATATTTTGAATTTTAAATACTAGTCGCCAGAGTATTACAAGAAAACCACCTGCTCATTAGACACACTGAGGAAGAAAGGGAAAGATAAGAATATGTTTTCCTCAGCACAATTCAGTGAATATGTTTACTCTAAAGATGATCCAGGATGTGTGACTGCCAGTTTGTTCATTGGTAGTGAAACGAGGAGACAAAGATTCTGTATGAAAAAACCAGGTTCTGGACGCATAGTAATGCCTACACAAAAGCATACAATGGGAAAATTCCCATTAATACGAAAAAAACTTGGAGACGTATCGAAAGTTACGCAATACATTCCATAGGAACACACTTTATTTTACGAAGAGATCCTGAACTGGCCACCTTGTGACAAATGACGTGGCTTCCAACGTCTAACAATACACTCTATAACAATTGAAACAAATAATTTTGTGTAGTACTTTAGTGTATTTTTATTGTGCTCTCCTATATGCAGTTTTTAAGTATTAGTTTAAAAATAGAGTTTTGATTTAAAACTGTGATATAATATCACACATTGGTACATTTCTGTAGTAGGAATAATGATTAAAATGCAAAAATAATTATGTAAATGGTGACAGTAATGTAGTAATTACACACAAAAACATCGTTATCATTGTAATTATTAACATTTCGTCTGTTTTCAAATATTACATTAGCCCAAAATTGTAAATTATATACATTTTTCTTTTATATTTAACAATTCCTTGCAGAAAGGGGATAAGTCATGGTTCGATTAAACAACTTTAAACAAAAGTGATTGAGATGTCAGATGTCTAACATGATGTATTATACTTCACTATTCATAAACAAAGTAAGAAAAAATATTTATAGTGATTACTTCAGTATTGGAAGAAGAAAACTGTTTTTATTGATTATCTCAAAAGTAAGATTTTATGACTTACCTCCTTTCTGCAATGACCGATTCATACAGAATTTCACCTCTTCATACTGAAATTCTCTCAGTAGAGTTTGATGGATTCCTTTTGTATCTTTTCTCCCTACCCCAATCTCTAACCCAACTTCTCGGCTTAGAGTGTAAACCCGCTAACTAACAAAAAGGAAATTTTACTGGGAAAACAAAAAACTGAATATAAATTAACTCTGAAAATTCACCACCTCTATTTTGGATTTGGTCTTAAAGTTTCAGAGTTAATCTATACTCAGTTTTTTGTTTCCCCTGTAAAATTTCCTTTTTGTTGGTTAGCAGGTTTCCACTCTAAGCCGACGAAATATATTTTTTGTTTGATTTCTTCTTTAGTATTAATGCAATAACCATTACTGCACATTTTACAGTTACAACAAGCACAGAACTATTGTGGATCTATTATTAGAACTGTGATGAAAGATATGATCAAAGTTTTGACATAGTCAAAATCTTACATTTGGTCATATATATTTAATAAAAAATTTTATATTCTGTGACACAGATTTTTGATAATGTAATATAGGCCTCAGTCTAAATCAAGTAGCTGGGCACATATGACGGCCATGACGAATAACGAAGAATATGTTACAGTGAGGCTGACAAAACCCGAGCACTTTCTTATGGTACAATTATGGTGAATCTATTATGCATTTCGAGTCTCAGCACAAAGAAAAAGGGAACTGAAAAAAAATCTTCCCAATACAGTATTTACTTTTGCCCACCACAAATTCTGTTTAACAATTCGTCATTTGAATTCGGTGCTATAGAGTCAGTACCGATGCTATAGCCCTTACCTTCAGATTTTTTTTGTTAGAAGAATTTTATTATTATTGCTTTCGTGTTCGGGAGATAATTCACTCACCCAGTAGAATATATTGAATGTTGAATGATGTGTTTCGAGAAAACATACCGAACTCAGTCCTTGTTTCCTAGCCTTTATTAATCAGGTACTCTTTCAGTACAAATATTTCTTATTGTAATTGTAAATTTAATATTAATTGTAATTATAGTTTTAATTTTATTCCTAATATTGTAGTTGTAATCTCTTGTTAGAGAGGAAGAGAAGGCCTGATGACCTTATAACAGTAATAATAATAATAATAATAACAGTAATAATAATAATAATAATAATAACAGTAATAATAATAATAATAATAATAATAATAATAGTAATAATAATAATAATAATAATAATAATAATAATAATAATAATAATAATAATAATAATTTATTTTAGCTGACAGAGTTAAGATAGTAAGACCTATTCCGCTACAGAACTATTCCCAGAATAGGAGTGGTAAGCACAGTAAGCCTCAGACTGCAGTGTAAGCCTTCGGATCTCTCCGTACAAGAGAGAAAAAAAACCTGGTAGAGATATATATGTATTAGAGATGAACAACGATCGAGAAAGCAAGACTAACAGCGCCCGCAGAGCCGAAAACCCGCACGGCAATGTTGTTTTCGTCACGTCGCGTCTTTGACGTAAAGACTGCTTGTGAGTGTTTCGAGACGTCGAGATTGATCATTCCCGAAGTCCCGAAGGTCAAGCAGCCTTGAATCGCCACAGTTGTTTATACCTGACTGAACTTTTATCTACTTTGGCAACTGTTATGTATGTGTAAACAATTAAGTAGCCTATTTGAAACATCATCTCTACCTTTCAGTGTATAATAATCCGTTCTCCAGTCTTTGTTTAATTACTAGGCCCTTATTAAAAGGCTAGGAATTTTCTTTTCATATGTTTGAGATGAAGTGTGTAATCTCAAGTAAAAATATATTAACATTATGTTTTATGTTTCGTAGAAATGCTAATTTATTTGAGAATTGTTTCCCCTCCCCCCATTTATATAACCATAGGTAATATCATGTAATAGAACCAGAACATTTTGATAACTAAGATACTGTTGTTTTATTTTTTTGTCTCATTTAAACATTAATAATATTATTTATTTCAATGACGTATGTTATTCAAAGTTACGAAATCTTTCCACGCCGACCAAATGCTATTTCGAGAATGATGAGCGAGACTCGGAGCGCACGAGAATGAAGAGACGAGACTCGAAAGACAAATGCAACGAATACAGCGAGCGAGATCGGCAGGTAGTTTTGTTCATATCTAATACTTTTTGCTGGTTTGAACCAATAAGGCAGTGGTCGGCATTTTATACCTTCAACCGTTCTACAGTGATATTAGCAAACATAACAAGCTCATTCACCTCGTATACTAGACCCTGTCGGTGCAGGTGAACTAGAGGGTGGGGGTTGAGAAGTCGCGTTCTACTTGTACTAAATGTACTACATTTACCGACCACTGCAACAAGGCATTGCTCATGAGGCAACTAAGCCAGGAGATAATTGGATAGTGTGCCCAGTTCCTTTCCTCCTCCATTGCAAACATCACTGACTAGCAACATATTACACTAATCAAACTTCATGTGTGTACAAACAATTCTTCTCCCTTTAACACATATCGTCAAGTGAGATGTACTGCCAGACCACAGATGTAGTACCTTACATATCTGTCAGAACCTCACTCAGAGGTATGTTTATGTTTATGTTTCTAAATATAAAATAAATGTATGTTCATAAGGCATTTCTTGTTTTATTTTGTAAATCATACCGTGACCCCTCAGCTCTTTACACGACCCCCACTTTGGGAACCACTGAGTTAGGTAATTGTCAAATTAGTATTCGACAAAGAAAGATGTGCAGTTTTGAATGTTAAAATAGTAGTTTTTAAGAAACATGATATGTAAAACAAAAATAAATATTTACAATACAATTATTGTAAGTATAAATACTGATGGACCAGAGTTGTGGACCTTAGTTTATAAAATGCTAATAACCAGGATGAATTACTGCAGAAATTCAGCCAAATTAACTAAGACTGCATAATTACAGAACATGATTAAGGTACTTGCACATCATTACAGATAGTGAAATTCAGTCAAGGGGGCACACAGGTGGAGAGAGAAGACTACGAATTAAGTTTGTTGAAATTAGAATTGGTACATGACGTCCAAAGAAATAGAGTAAAAGCAAACCTTAACAAGAAATCCACCTGGTTAAGATTATGACATTATGAGAGAAGGCAATATAGAAGAAAATCCAATACTTGCACACTCAACGCAGGCAATGTGCGTCTTTCGACTACACAACATGAACATATTCTGAAATACAGCATAACCTCATTGATCGACTACTCTACACGTCCCCACGTGAACTGAAAAGTAATGTTACTGCCATCTATTGAGTTCTAGCGGTACTACTCAAAGACGGACCAGCACATGCTCCGCAACAACTCTCTGTGTGCCATCTAGCGACGAAGCTTGAACATTATAGAGAATAACGTCTCTGTTAGCGACGCTCTGCGGCGAGATATCAAACTAATAGAATTCATGAATATATTATCTACCATGTGTTGTCTGAAGGTCGTGTGTTACACGATATTACACGGAATTCCTAGACCGGAAAGCTGGTTCATAATCTTTATACACTCATTCTGCCATTTACTCGTAATTAGCATATTCGGAAAAAAAAAAAAAAGAGTGTTTATAGTCGTTCTGTTAATGTTTCGTCCTTAGATGGGGGTATAACATGCTTGGAAAGAAGGTTAGACGTACTGAAGCCTCAAATTTAATATTTTAAAACAGAGAATATGAATATTTTTATTGATGTACCTTTTCATCCATTCTTGAAAACAGAACTTCAGAAAAGTGTTCCCTCTCAGACGGTCGGATTTTTCCTATTTATTGGGATATTTTTACCCAAAATGTTTTGGTCAAGAGACAAAGAGTTTTGTTAATGTTTCCTTCCATTTTCTGGGTGACAATAATAAATAATTGATCTCTTGTATTTTCTTTATTACTCATGTATTATTTATCGCGGGCCATTCAATAACTGGAGTAATGAAGGACTACGAGACGAAATAATAATTAGTTTTAATATCACGATACATGTTTTCTGTAGTTTCATTCGGTTGCTTTGGCAACGTCAGTTCCAAACGTAACAAATTAAATCTCAAGCTGTTTTCTGCAAACCTTCACAAATTTTGCTGAAAATACGAGTTTGTAACACCCTTCCTTAAACGGAATTTACCACTTTTTATTGAACTATTACCGAAACCTCACGGTGGTAATTGTTTGAAGTACTAGAAATGATGTTTACCTAATATTTCGTGTAATTGTTGCACCATATATAATTCAATTTGGTCATACTTTGGATGGTATCCACTGATTTAGAGTAAAATTGTCATTATTTTCAATTTTACAAGGATTTATATTTTTCGAATGAGGTTTAGTACCGGTATGGCGCGAACCCAAAAGTGGATCGCGCCTTCAGGAAGTTTGGAAACCACTGATGTAGGGGATTTTAAGAAAACTATTCAAGCGATTTAGAAATAAAACAAAATGTAGCCTACTTCAAACGGTTTCTCGTAAATCCGTTCAACAGGATTGACGCATGAATATTTCGATCTTTTGGTGTATTAATGAGTAGGTACCACTTGGTTGTTTATAATAAGTAGGCCTAATTAAAGTAAGTTGTTAAAACAATACGTCATCTGAATGCAAGAACTAGGTACGGTAACTCGAAATTTGCGTTTTTTAGTTATCTCTGTTACAGCATAGCAAAAATCGCAAGAACTAGGTAACTGATCGAACGATACCAGCGACATCTATTTTCCAATGTAACAAATAGCCTAAGTAAAAGAAAACGAGATATATTCCTTAGTGCAATAAATAAGTAAATAGGCAATATCTCAAAATAGGAAAAAATGAGTTGTTATAACTATAACATCCAAGCGGCGCAGCACTTTGCCGACGACAAAACACTGTCGGATAAACTTGACTAGGGTACATTATGTTGTAAGAAAACAATCACTGGATAAATAACAATTTCCTTTCCGAATTCTGCACTGACAAATTATCCTTTTAGAACTCGTATATATAAATTTCTTATATTTGATGATACAGTCAACTCTTGATATAATGAACTCGGTTATAGTGAACATTCGGCTATAGTGAACCTAAAACGTTGATCCCGACCTGCATAGATTAAAAAGTACATTAATATTTCCGTTTATAGTGAACCCTCGCTTCGGTTATAGTGAAACTAAAACTATAACTTTCTCAAGAAAATGTAATTTTAAAATGGCCAAAATGGTAATTTAGGAAACCCTTTCTCCTATAAACTTCCAAGAATATGTTCAGAATAAAATCTCAAACCTTCTACTCTTTAATGCATTGAAAGACAAAGGACTCGTTCAAACATGAAACGTGTTAAAGAGAATAGTGTACGCAGTGAGGGATAAAGGAAGGATTAGTTCTGATCCCTTTAAAAAAGGTTATTAGAAGAATAGGAAGAGAAAGTATTTTCTTTTGTAAAAAGGAATAGAATGATGACCAAAGGGTAAATATAAGAAGTATTATAGTATAATTTTTCTAAACTCTTCCTCCCGCATCTTTGTAGAAGTGAACCCGGGGAAATTCCAAGGCTGAGTACATAGTAGCGTAACTCTAGTGGGAAGAGGTTCGAAATCCGTCAATGCTTACTACCTACATGACCAGATTAGATTCAAGTTTCGAACTGTGAACATCAGAATGTCGAAGCGTAAAGTGTTTAAGTTGGAAGACACAGCGAACATTAGTACTGATATTGAACGTGGTCTGTCCCAAACGGGCATTAATACTGTATGTACAGCAACGTCAGTAGTATAAAAACAGACACCCGGTTTTAGTGAACCTCGGATATAGTGAACGAAATATGCTGGTTCGCAGTGGTTCACTATAACCGAAGTTGACTGTACTTAGATAACTTATCACAATTACTTCAATGTGGACAACTTTTCTTTCATTTTGTCATTTCCACCAATAACAACAGAAAGTAAACTTATTCTAATAATTATAGGTGAGACCAGAAACATCAAGACATAGCCTACAATATCATACTGAATATTACTCAATATAGCTAGTAGAGGAACACAATGAAACAATATGAACAGGAATCAAGCTTGTAGGGTGACAGTATGTTGTGTGGTGTAGGTACAGACGTGCGTTAGTGTGATGTAATGTGTAATAGTTACTCTTGTGGTGCCCGAAGCTCCATTGTATGGCGACTCCAAAACGAGCTTATGTACTTGATGGATGGTGTGCTGGAATCAGACTTTTTTTAATAACACAAAGAAGAAAGTATTTATTGTTATATTATGCATATGTTTATGTGTGTGATAATCAATATTCCATTACCAATTAGTCCTATGTTTATGTAGAATTTTATGTAATAATTTATGTTTATATTTCATTATCACGTTACTACACCCACTTATTTGGTTTACATACTGGCTTACAGTGTTGAGATTTCTGGATCTCTGGAAAATAAACAATGATATTGACACATAATTACTTCCATTCCGTCATAAAATCCGTACCATCTGTTTTCAGAACAGAGAACGGTGATTATTTTGGGTTTTTACCCTATGTTGAGACTTTATTTCTCAAACATTTAACTACTTGCAGATTTCATCATGAATATAATATTGCCAGACATAAAATGAGTATGCGACCCTCCAGGTCTTCGGCAATATCACCGGATTGCAATCTGATAGTAGTCCACAAACGTCGGATATAATGGAGATGTTAAGCCCCAGCACAAGGTTGAGAATTCAAACAATAGTTCTTGACATCACAATTACTACGAACCTGAAATATCAGATGTTATTAATTACACACATGACTGCATACAGTGCGAAGTAATTAATATTGCGTATTAATTAATAATTTTTGTAAATATTTCCTTTTAGCGAGGTAGTTTCCTTTAAAAAAGGAAAAAACAGCTAATTTTATTACAAGTTTATTATTACTAATGAAGACAGAATGCCGTTGATATGTAAATTATTTCCAAAATCAGAAATTTCCTGACTTTCATGAGATAAATCATTAAAATATATAACTACAAGCGTCAATAAATTAATTAATGAAAGGGTTAACTGTCCCTTGTTTAAAGTTTAACATGCACGTATGCATGTATGTAATGTCATATGTCATATGTATGTCCTATGTATGTCATATGTCATATGTCTGTCCTATGTATGTCATATGTATGTCCTATGTAGCCTATGTCCTATGTATGTTCTGTGTCCTATGAATGTCCTATGTTCTATATATGTCCTATTTCCTATATCCTATGTATGTTCTATGTATGTCCTATGTCCTAGATATATCCTATTTCCTATGTAGCTATGTCCTATGTCCTATGTCCCATGTTATGCCATGTCCTATGTCCCATGTCATGTTCTATGTCTTATGTCCCATGTCATGTTCTATGTCCTATGTCCCATGTTATGTCATGTTCTATGTCCCATATCATGTTCTATGTCCCATGTCATGTCATGTTATGTATGCTAGACAGTTGTTTAAATTCAAACACATTCTATATAAATATAAATTACTATTTTCATTTTTATTCCAATTTCACTAAAATAATGATAGGCCTA
The DNA here is from genome assembly GCF_040183065.1 of Periplaneta americana. Classification (NCBI taxonomy): domain Eukaryota; kingdom Metazoa; phylum Arthropoda; class Insecta; order Blattodea; family Blattidae; genus Periplaneta; species Periplaneta americana. The sequence continues at coordinate 122,913,663 of NC_091118.1, read as the reverse complement.
CATTATTTCATTTATATAGTTACTGCCGTATAATATTCTATTAATGTAAAAGTTGTGTATGAAATTTAATGCAAGGTTATTACCTTTGAAAGTACAATATTTATTTTTAATTGAATTCCATATAACCTGTTCATCAATAAAAGTGTGTATTTATAAACCAAATAAGTGTTTATAGTGGAGTTTAAACATGCACTCTAAGTATATTTTGTTAACCCCAAATTGCAATTCTGCTCCGTAAATATTTTAACTACTATCACAACTGGTTTACTCCGATTAATGCTTTAGTACTTTAAATGATCAAATATTGCACTCAGTAAAAAAATAACGAATATCCAACAAATGAAGATCGATCGAAACATTCAATATGCCCATTTACCAATACAACACTATCTCTAATATCACATATTAACAAACCCTATACTGAAGACTATACAAATTCATCTTCTCAAATAAAATATAAACCTAGATAAGTAAATGTATGCTGAATGCGGGTTGTACCTACATCAGAGGCAACAGTTCGCACGATGGACGGTTCAGAGTCATAGTGGGCTAAGCGACATTTATTAAAAACGGAGAAAGCAAGGGTTAAAGTTAAGTATATACCATAGTTAAATGAAGATTGATATATCATTTAGTTTGAATGTGTATACTTTATATGATTTTCTATATGTTTCTATTGAATTATGATGATAACTTCATTTTAACCCTTGTTTTCTACGGTTTTAGTAAATGGCGCTTGGCCCACTATGGTTCTGAACCCTTCAATTGTATATAACGGTTTTTATTTATGTTGAGCAATGAAGTATGTGCTATGGTATGCACAGAATTGATATAGGTCTATTTTCTCCTTCCCCAGAGTTACGTGTGTAATAATCAACCGTGGTAATAAGTACTAGAACAAACTTATTTTCTTAGTCTAAAGGTTTCTATGAGCTTTGGAAAATTAGAAGTAGTCTGTAAAATCATATTAATTACAATTTAATGTAATTCCACTGCGGCTCAAGTGGTAGCATTTCTAGCTACAACAATCCAGCGGACCTGGGTTTGATATGCGACAATGTAATTGAAATTTATATCCTATTCTCAACATTAGATTTGTGTTGTATTACGTTGAGCGATGAACTTTCGCTGAGATAACCACATGTTCTCGTAGTCCCGCTACTTTTGAACATCTAATATTGATTACAAATCTTCGGAAGAGTGAGTACAGGGTCGAGCACGAACCTAGTATTAGGACTGAAGATATAATTGACGATGGTGACGATGGTGGTGTTGATAATGAAGACTATAATCTACGGCAATAACTGTACTTTGAAGGGCAGTGCTAACTTCTTTATTCGTTGTCTACCTATATTGGCAGTCATTTTTACTGCTTAAATGTAAATTTCGTTCAAATGTATCGGCATTGGAACGTGTTTTCATTTGTATTTCATTAGGCTATCTATAAAGGCTGCTTTTTTCACTGTTTTCCTTCCAGACCATCCTGATTTTCTGATGTTATTCGATCTCTACTGTTACTGTTTTACATGTTCTCTTTGCTAACTACTTCTTACGCTCGTTATTGTAGACCCTTTAAAAATAAATGAATTGTAACAATAAAATTAACTGAATAGCTAACGAGTATGATATGAGAATTTCGGAACAAAAAACAAAAGTTATGGCTTTTGAAGGTACAAACCACTTGAGATGCAAAATATTGCTTAACGGAAAAATAATAGAACAAGTAAATAACTTTAACTATTTGGGATGCAATGTATCCTACTGCCAAAAGAATGATATCAATATAAAAATAAAAAGATTCTATAATATGTGCGGAACAATAAGAAGAACATTAAAAAATAAAACATTAAGAACCACTCAACTAAAATTTTACAAAACAATGGCAGTACCTATGTTAACGTACGCCTGTGAGAACTGGACACTTAATAGATCAGACAGAAGAAAAATAGAGACAGCTGAAATGAAGTTCTTGCGTTCCGTAGCGGGTTATTCACTTTTAGACAAAAAACATAATGAAGACATAAGAACACAATTAATATATACAACGTAAATGACAGAATAAACCAAATAAGAACTGGTTAGAACATATTGAAAGGATGCCACACAATAGATTTCCACAGCTGACACTTCAATATCAACCTAAAGGCAACAGGAAAGTAGGACGTCCAATTACAAGATGGAAAGATACAATCTCTTGATGTGGAAACAGGTCAAAGGCCTAATTCCATGAGGAAGAAGAAGAAGAAGAAGAAAAAGATGACGATGATGATGATGATGATGAAGAAATTAACTGAAATCACATAAAAGACTTACACAGGGTTAAAGGAACCTTATTACATCATGAGTAATTTACACTAGTCATAGATCAGGCCATTACGAGCAAATTTCGTCAAATAATGCTTTTCGTACTACCAATGATCTATTCAGAATTTTAAGTTTTTCGAGAAAATTAAATGGAACAAGTAGCAAACAAGACGAAGACTATGTTCACTGTAAGAAAAATAGAGAAGGTAAACTTGCGAATCAGTAATGAGGCAGCAGTGGACAACTTCAGATATTTGAGATGTACTATAAGTAGTAACATGAGTTGCTGCCGGAAGTCAAAAGGAGGATAGCAATGGCAAAGGAAGCTTTTAATAAACAACGAAGCTTTTCTGCGAACCTCTGCAAAAAGAAATAAGGAAGAGACTAGTGAAGTGCTTTGTGTGGAGTGTAGCATTGTATGAGTAGATACTTGAGATGTACTATAAGTAGTAACATGAGTTGCTGCCGGAAGTCAAAGGAAGGATAGCAGTGACAAAGGAAACTTTTAATAAACAAAGAAGCATTTCTTGCGGACCTCTGCAAAAAGAAATAAGGGAGAGACTAGTGAAGTGCTTTGTGTGGAGTTTGGCACTGTATGGCCAGAAACATGGACATTACTACGAAGTGAAGGGAAACTACTAGAAGCATTTGAAACAACTTGCAGAAGTGTGGGTGTAATTCTACTTGTGGTACTCTGGCTGCAGCATTGTTAGTTTTTCACAGGCTCGTCATACAGTTGATGAATGAAATTTATACTTTTCTTTTAGGCAATTAATCGAAATCTGTATATCTACATTTTGTAATTACGTTAGGCTCTACTACTAAACCATAGTTAGGCCTATTAATAGCTTTTTGACCACATCCTACAAAAGAAATAACATGCATTTTTAAAATTTCGTTACAGATTTTGTTTGTAATATTTCTAGGAATCGTATCTGAGAAGAAATGTAATACGTACGTTCTCTTTCATCCTATATAAGATTGACTTGAATTTGAAATAATTATATATACAATAAATGTGTACTCATCTTAATCAAAATGCAGGACTCTATGACTCACATTATCGATAAAGCAAACCATGCGACTTCTTTTATAAAGTCAAATTTGTCTAGGTTTATATTTAATTAAATGCTTAAAATTTACTTCAAACATAGTTAATTTGGGTATTTCAGTCCTCCCTTTCTTTTGATAAGTTATTCAACGACGAGGCTATCTAGAGTCGATGGAAATTGTGACAGAGAACTAGTACCTATTCGCCGAGACGTGACTGAGGATTCGATGTAGGAATAACTTACATTCTCCTTTCAATGGGAAACCTCCAGAAAAAAATAACCAACCAGATAACAACCCATGTCCAAGCATAGCCTCATTGCACGAGTCCCAGTCATTACCGATAGACTACAACAGTGGCCTTCCTCACCTTTTCTAGGATTTGTATCAGTACTAGATGTCCTGATCATACTGTTAGCATGTCTCAAGACCACCACTTAAGACAAGGTACACATACTTTATACCTGTGTAGTAACAAACAGTCTGATGTAAAAGAGATATATCTGCAATACCCTAACGGAAATTACCCTAGATTGCGCTGGATTTGAAGCAGATATGTTGCTACTTGATCCACAACCAATAAATTACAAAATAATGTATTTAATATTTATTTAATTACAGCACATTATTTTGTTTTCATAAATTTATTAAAAGGTAGAATCGATGTTAGCTCTAACTGTTGTTTTCGTGTTTTGTAAGAATGTATTTTCCATTATATTTTTGTGTACTGAATATTTTGTATCTATGTATATACAGCGTCCTTTTCTTACTTTTAAATAAAGTGTTTTTTAATATTTCAGGCCATATAAATTTCTTTCTCGTGGCCGGCAGCTTTCAGCACACTGATATATTTTTTTATTTAGACTATTACCTATCGCTAAGAAGTACGTACTGTATATTGTATAATTTCCTTCGAAGCTGCGTTTCCTTCAGAAAATCAGGTCGTGTACTGTATTATCTAAGAAACAGTATATGACATGAAATATGAGTATGCACCTGCAGACGTCATGTCTTGTGATAAGTGATAGACCTACTTAATTGCATATTCTACAGTCCTTACTGTTAGCTAATCGCGATGACTATGAATTTGTCAAGAATTAACTCACCCTTGTTGTAACCTCGAAACTTAGGTATGAACAGAAACAAGGACTATATAAGGCAACTTAACTATTTTTTATAATTTGGTAGTTTAGACAAACAGTAGAAACGAATCAATGCTTAAGATAAATTTATAATTGCAGCCGAAGTAACTTACAGTATCAAATTTCATTCCTAGAATACAGACGACTGAAACAGTCTTGATTCCTTATAATACGAACTACGAACGCAGGAATCAAAGTTGTGACAACCCGGATATCATATATGCAAATTTTTAAAATGTCTATCGAAATATATCCTATAAAAATATAATAAAATAAATACAATAATAGCACAGACATTATTACAATTAATTCAACTTATATAAAATAGACACCATGAGATTTTCCACGATAAAATTTCAACATGTGTGTATGACAGATATTTGAACAATGAAAACGTTCATTCTACGGAACAAAACACGCAGACATCACAAAAACAAAGGATTGAAAAGTTTACGTAAACAATGAATGATGAAAAGAAGCTCAGAACCCATTACCGTGAAATGAAACACAACTTTTACTTCATTACAAACTTTTAGGGATGAAAGAGGGTATCATTACGGAAAACTCTCATATTGCATCCCGTTCGGGAAGAGTTTCGTTTGGCAATTACAGAACGTGATGTGTGTTCTCCGAATTATTTCTCTACCCACAATTTTTCAGTGAAAGGGGTAATGGTAAATCTTTTTTTATTTGCATTTAATTAAAAATTCAAGTACCTCAGAGCAACAGTAACAAATATAAATGACACTCGTGAGGAAATTAAACGCAGAATAAATATAGAAAATATATTCTGCTATTATTCGGTTGAGAAGATTTTGTCATTTAGTCTTCTCTCGAAAAAGCTGAAAGTTAGAATTTATAAAACAATTATATTACCGGTTGTTCTGTATAGTTGCGAAAATTGAGAGGTTAAGGATGTTCGAGAATATTGTGCTTAGAAAAATATTTCGAGCTAAGAGGGATGAAGTTACAGGAGAACTGTACGCATTGTATTCTTCGCCTAACATAATTAGGAACATTAAATCCAGACGTTTGAGATGGGCAGGGTATGTAGCACGTATGGATGAATTCGGAAATGCATATAGAATGTTAGTTGGGAGACCTGAGGGAAAAAGACGTTTGGGGAAACCTAAACATAGATGGGAGGATAATATTAAATTGGATTTGAGAGAGTTAGGATATGATGCTAGGAACTGGATTAATCTTGCTCACGGATAGGAACTGACGGGGGGCTTATGTGAGGGCGGCAATGAACCTTCGTGTTTCTTAAAGGCCACACGCTTTAACATCTGTGGTCATAACGCGTGTGTAGGATCTTTCGGTACGTTAGTAGGCCGTTAACTATTTTTGTGGATCTGTTCCTATTCTTGTGTGTTGTAGATGGTTTGTTTTCATGTAACTGATTTAGATTTTGTTTTAATGCTTGTGATATTGATAATTAAGGCATTGATGAAACATGGTATGTAAATTTCCAATCCGGCATGTGCCTCTGTGACTGAGGGAAATCATGAAAAGTCCCAGTCAGATTGACCGGCCATGAATGCAAATCTCAACGTTAGCGTCTAAGGACTTAACTTAGTGGTAACCATTTTGTTCTGTTTTTAATGCAAATTTTGTTGTTTCCATGGCGCTGTTTGTAAACAGTACAAAGTTTATGTGAATACAGAACCTTACACCTGATCTAATCCAAAGGATTTTTTCTTGTGGGGTCATTTAAAAGCTCTCGTTTACGACACACCATTCGAATCAGAAGAGAACCCAGTAGAAAAGATCACAATTGCCTGTGATAATGTCAGGAATATACCGGGAATATTCGAATTGCTTCGACAGTCAATATAACGATGTTATAATTCCTGTCTTTATTGAGGCTGTTGGAAGACAGTATGAACAATTTCTGTAAGGAGTACTGGTATGTTGATAATGACAATATTCAGGTGTATACTGTATGTACGATATACACTAATAAAATTAAAGGTTTATGATTGGATAACAAACGTTTTGGATTATTATTCTTCATAGGTACTAATACCGGTTGATACACATATTAGGTCTACAGGTTCTGAAATTATCAAATGAAACGAAGCCAGACACGAGTTTCTATAAGGAAGTTGTTCACAATCTCCTCTATCATCCCTAAAAGTTTGTAACAAAGTTGCAGGATCACCCTGTATATCTGACATGCGAGCTTTAAAATGGGAAAATATCTGTTGCAGCATAATTTTATGCATTACAAATATATCTTTCTTGTCTTTATATGTACAACAAAATAAAGACAAGCAATATATTAAAATACGATATAATAATTAGGAAATATACTGTACCTTCAATGTTTCTGAGATTAATACAGGTAAAATACATTTAGCATATAAATCCAGGCACGAGTTTCTATAAGGAAATTGTTCACAATCTCCTCTATCACCCCTAAAAGTTTGTAACAAAGTTACAGAATCACCCTGTATATCAGACATTCGAGCTTTAAAATGGGAAAATGTCTGTTGCAGCAAAATTTTCTTTTATAAATAGGAGAACATGCATTTAAAATATATCTTTCTTTTCTTCATATGCACAACAAAATAAAAGACAAGCAATCTATTAAAATACAATATAATAATTAGGAAATATACCTTCAATATTTTTCAGATTATTACAGGTAAAATACATTTTGCATATAAATCCGGACTTCACTTACACTGATTCATATATGTGCCGCGCTATGTTTTCCGTAGAGCATTTCGAAATTCCTATTAAATATAGTCTGTGTAATGATTAGTGATATATTATTATTTTACTTTGAACGTAAAATATACAGAAGGAAAACAGTGTTACGCAGTTGAGATTTTAATACGATATTTGATCAAGAACTATCTAGAGTGCAAGATATTGAGTGTTCTGCACTGTGAAAGTTTTTTATCCCAACCTTCCTGTGCTCCCCTTTTTCCTATTTGGTTATGAAACGGGAGTGCACATTATCAGCTTCTCTCTTTCTTATTCACGAATTTATATCACATACCTATGTATTATATTTAGGCTCTGTTTACAGATGGAAGAATTCAGATGTTTGATTAACATTTTTGACGATCTGAAAAGTGAATAATGGAATATTATAATTATTATAAAAATTATTTCCTTACAATTCTTATAAGTTTCAGTAATATCCGTAATATGTACATAAACCTATAGATCTACACAGTTTGCAATATTTTAGTTGTATTCATTACTGATAAGCGACTGGTAAGCTCTTCTTTAGATAAGTAAACTAATACTATAGTAACATATTTAGTATTAGTGGCTATATTATTTTAATATACTCATGTATATATTTAGATACGAATTCTGAGATAGATGGATAAATTAAAACAAAAGTTAAGACAAGGTAAGACTTTCGAAGGTTCTCGATAAGATAAAAGGTACCCGTTTAATTTTTTTTTATAAGAAAGGCAATCTTTGAAGTCTATGTTCTAAGAATTGTTTATCTTTATGAGATTTTACTAATCACCTTGTTAACAATGCATTTGTGTGTTTCTTTTAATGTGACAACGTTTTTTGTTCGTGTTCGCATTCATGTCATGGTATTGTTCGTGTTTTTGTTTTTGAAATAATTTTTGATAAGGGCGTAAGTAGCCATAGTCGATGACACTCCCTTTTTAAACCACACTAACTAACATTCTTTGAATATGAATAATTTCAAGGAAAAATTGTTCCGGGGCATGGTATCGATCCCGGGACCCTTCGCTTAGCGCACGAATGCTCTACCGATTGAGCTATCCCAGGAACTATACACGACACCGTCACAATTTTTCATAATTTTGCATAATCTCTGAATATGTTTTAAACCCATCAATGTTATTTTGAGCAATTTTTTATAACCAGTAACAAATAATGTGCAATAAAACCAAACTAAAAACGTTATTTTAACAAAATAATATATGGCCTCGATTAGATAGGATAGACCCTAAACTTAATATTGTAAAATTAACATTAAATAAAATTCTTAACTAATATGGTATAAATTCCGATGAAACTTTATTGGGTACCATATGTGTTTTTGTTAATTTCTATTTCAAACTAAGCATCTTATTTTATACACTCTGTCCATCTTGAATACAATAAACTTCTTGATTTACAGAGCTGAACGTTAAAATAAGTCGTCATTTGACTACTGTTACATCAAAATTTAATTTTGTTATGTTTTCTCGTGTACAGAGTTCAATTTTATGCGGTATATAATATTTTTGTCCATTTTTAAACCACGTGTAAGAGTACTTGTAGAGTTACTCACAGTAACTGGACATATTAGTAAGTCAATTGCATTTTGGGAAATGGTAATCAAGTGTTGATGCTTGTGAAGTATACATAAACTGATGTTATTAAACAAGTAAAATGTGACAAAACTGTAGGAGGAAACATATTATTAGAAACCCACCTTCAGTATTTATTGTGTAATAAATAATAGAAACCTGAATGTAATACAATGTAACTTGCGTGTTATCGAACGAATTTAATGAACTATAAACTATAATGAGAATGACCCTATAACTGTCTACTCCAAACTTATTTAGCACTTACGAAACACATGTGTTAGTACCTTGCCACTAGAAATATGTATACTCTGGTGGCGTCGAATCAGTAGCCCTGCAGAATAAGGAAAGCTAAATAGGGATTCCACTTACCTCTCGCTGGCGATCGAAGAGTTTCGAGACATCGATTTTGGTGACATCTCGAAATCGGAATCGGAGCGATATAGAAATGATTCCCGTCTCTGTGGCAGGTTCTGGAGGACCAGACCCGCCGACGGGGACGCACCACCGTCCAGGGGGCTTCTCCCCGGACTTGCGCCATTTTCCACGTCGAAACTGGAAGGTAAAAAATTACGTCATAAGTCAAGAGATAAGAACACACAGAAACAGTAAAAAAGTTAAAATTATATTCAAATATGACACAGTTATGTGCTTATTAATTCTAATTCACTTAAAGTAACACACCTGTATATTCTTCAGAATAAATATGTTGTCATAATTCTGATATTACACCAAACATTTTCACTGTATAAAATGCAGCAATATCGCAAATACAGAATTTTACTGCCGTTAGTACATATAACGAGAAATAAATCCTAGATAGATGGTGATTAAGGCGATAAATCAAGATAAGATGTGCGACAACAGATCAAAGTGGAAATTAAATTCTTGAGGAAAATCGCAGGTTAAATTCTTGTAGGAAGCAATAAAGCACAAATGTAACAGAAGGAATGAAAATAATTTTCAGGAACATTCCCACAATATAAGAGAAACGGGCTGCGATAAATTTATTAGAAAAAAAAAAAAGAGCGACGTTACCTAGATCCTTCGGTAGAATCCTATGTAATATTAAAAAAAATGAGATCACTTGGAAATAACGTTGTCAAACTAAACATTTTTTGCGGATATTTTGTGATATTTATTGGCGAAAAGATCCGTTTACCTAAATCAATAATTGAATAGCCGCCCAGAATAAGGTTGTAACCCTCATTTCTCATAAGTTGACTTTTCAGTGAATAATGGTTGTTAATGATGCGCTATGTGTAATGCTTGTACTCGTATTAAAATCAGCACACACATCTGATTGTCAACCTTGCTGTAACAAATTAAATGTATGTACAGTACAATGTATTTTTCCCCATTTTTTTTAAGAATTTCTTATTTGCTGATTACAACCTTGTTCTGGGCGGCTATTCAGTTAGTACTGAGTTACTTCTCGCTCTATTTACCTTATTTTCTAACACAGCAATCGCATATTTTTTTTCAATTCGTTGTTAAATACTTTGTTTAGCGCATTTCACTTCCAATATAAATGTTCTTTCATTTTTATTTGAAAAAATGTATGAAGGAAAATTAATTGTAACAAATATGCAAAGGATTTTTAAAAAATAAGGAATAAGTTTTCCAATTTAAATAAAAAAGAATTTGATGTAGTAGCTAAGAATATGTCTCTTTTGTTGGGAGAACTGGCATTTTAAAATATAGGTCTATGTGATCAAGTCATACAGATTTTTACATTAGCACCCCGCGCGACTTTCCAACTCCAGACACATATGAGGATTATGTTTGTTAAGCCACTTAAAGAATTGAAGAGACACTTTCTTTCGACTAAGTACGAAATTAAATGCCTGAACGTATATGAGCTGTATGCTTGACATATATACGGTATATACTGTATATATATATATATATATATATATATATATATATATATATATATATATATATATATACTATAGAGTAAAGTTTGGTAATATTGTGATACTAATAATAATATTATGATCGTTCTTTTTGAGAATTTTTTATAATTTTACTGAGCGAGAGGAAGATCGGTTTTTTTTTGCGTCAGCATATTAAGGGAATGTTCGTGGACAAGTTTCAGCACAAAACTGGTCCTTCTCTCGCTCAGTAAAATTGTAAAAAATTCTCAAAAAGTACTATTATAACATTATTGGTGTCACAATATTACCAACCTTTACCAGGAGGTTCTTTGTATGAAATAGACCCAATACTTGTAATGAAATATTTTTCTACAACGCATAGTTCAACCAATAAAAAAAATTGTATGGAAAGTTTCGTTGCCGATGTTTTTTATTCTCTCTTTAAAATTTTAAAGTTTACTATGAATGTCGCGATGGATATTAAAAATATGAACAATTTATGTCTTTGTCTTTTTTGCATAAAGTGAACGGTTTATTCTCAAATTAATGCTCAAATTCTATTATCTGTATGTTCCATGTAACTAAATCATTAGTATTGTGCGTGACATTAATTTGTGAATAAACCGTTCACTTTGTGCTAGAAAGACGAAGATATAAATTGTTCATCTTTTAAATATCTATCGCGACATTCATAGTAAACCTTAACATTTTAAAGAGATATGAAAACATCGGCAACGAAACTTTCCACACAATTTATTTTATATTGGTTGAACTATGCGTTGTAGAAAAATATTTCATTACAAATATTGGTTCTATTTCATATAAAGAATCTCCTGTTAAAATTTGTGCATTCAAACCCCCAACACTCTGTATATATAAGTATTTATGTGTACATGATGCATTAGTGACTATTTCATTAACACTGAGTTTATCTGTTAAGTGAAAACAAATTGGTTGTCATATCAGTTGTTAATGTGGAATCCTAAACCCCAACCATGCCAATAAAGTGAAGTTTAAAGCACGAAAAAATTTGTTTCATTTTTTTTTTTAATATTCGTTCCTAATTGGGAATCACTCAAAGGTGTTACCGTCGGTTTACAAGCAATACACATTAAGTTAAAAACATTACTTCCGAGAAAAAGGCGTTTTTGCTAAAAAAAACTAAATTCTCAAAATATTACTAGTAAGCTGTTTCTATTTATGTGTATTTCATTTTCCAATTACTATTCTATGTTTATACTCGTACATTATGTATATTATATACGCCTTTTTCCCAGAAGCAATATTTTTGACTTAGGCCAGCGTTGTCAGACAGGGACTAAACGGAGCGGAACGCTCCACTATGACTCGTTGCGTGGTCCGGTGTTTCCACAGACATAAGCAAGTTCACGCTCCGACTGCACTCTCTAGCTCCGCAACCTGTTTTGGAGCTTACAACTCTGACACTACTGACTTAGGCTAATGTGTTTTTCTTGTATGAAGTCACTGAGCCTAGTAAGCCTATATGACGACAGTGAAGGTGGTGAAGTTGAGTAAGAAATTAACCACAATTCCTTACATAGGCCTATATAAGCAAAATAATATCATTTCTGTCACAATCTTCATTAACTTTAAATGCTTACATCACGTGACACCACAACACTGACACCATTACTGAAGAATACTTGTTTACTTTTAAAACAATTGAATAAAATCATGTCTGTTATTCAACACTTTCCAACAATTACCACTGTAAAAATTATGTGTTTCGCTGTGAATGGAAACGTTATGTAATGTATATGAAGAAAAAATAAACGTTATTACACAGAATTAGTCCACGTGAGCAGAACTGTTATTACCTACCTACACATGAGGTTCACTTAAAATGAGAGGGATTACGAACACCACATGGAGTCTAAAGCCGCTGTATCCGCATGTGTAGAGGAAGTGGTAATCATTTCCTTAGACTCACTAATTGTTTCAGTAAACATAAGACACCCGTTTGTCATAATATAATTTACAGAATACGAGAAAAGTTTGTATGTACCAGGCTTCAAAAGGAGTTCGTGTAATAGTTCACTATGATGAACATAGCGCTATCATTTAAGGGATTAAATAACCAGAGTGATTTCTACGAACTAATACGAGTAATTAGTTGTTAATAAAATAAATTTGAGGGGCACATTTATAACTCTAAGAAAAAGCGATCTATGAAGAAGTAATTACATGAATGAATCTATGTTTAATCTCTCGACCGCGACCTTCACACAGTGAATTTGAAGTGCCTGTGGAACGAGACTGTGAAAAAAGAAAGCAGTGATAATTATCCCGACAACATGAAGCATTTCAGCATCATAGTCGAATAGCTACAGAGCATAAGGTTATCCGACTCGTCTTAATCTCGATGATTTTGCTTTCGTATTACGACATTGAAAATAATAAAGCAAAATACAAAATTTGTTGTGCCTTCAGTCTCCTTTACCGAACGATGGTCGATTTTCCAGGTAGGCCTATGTATTATATAATTTATCATTATTATGTTTCGCGTGTTTTGGTTTTAATGTTCAGAAGAGAATATAATTTTGTTTTAACATTTTTACTATAATGCAAAAAAAAATTAGTTATTGTTTCGATGTTGATTTTTCTTACACTATTAATCTCTCAATGGTTGAGGTGTTTGGACTTCTTCCATTGCTAATTTTCAAAATTGTAGCACAATGTTTCGAAGAGTGGATTTCTCTTCGTCGTCAGGTGAAAACCTACTGTGGAGATTGTTACAAACAGCTAACCGGTCTGACTGATGGGCAATTTAAACACTGGCCTAAATGTGAAATTTTTAATTAAAAATGAGTGAATGTCATTGCACTATTCTGCATCACTATTTAAGACGAAAAAAAGGAACTCGCATTCAGCCAGATGTCCCCATCTAGGAGTGTTGCGCTAAAGTTGTAGTTCCTTTTGCTGCCGCTTCAACGTTGCCCTCGGTGAATCATGGGAGGCGAACTACATAGCATAGCATGATTATTAATGGGGAAATAATGGACTGTCGGAAGGAAAAAGGGAGTATTCCGCGGAAAACCTACTACCAAGCACTTTGCCCACAACGAATTCCACTAATTCTACAACTATTTAATGTGTTAAAGTCTTCACGATGTTTTGACTTGTGTTGAACATTACCCTACATTTATATAGAACCATCTTCCCAAGTATCACCAAAACTCGGAGAGAAATTATCAGAATTACCGCATTTATAACTCTCGAATTAATAAAATTAATTAAAAAGATACGATTTATGTCATAATTATGAGGCGTTCAGAGCTAAACTGGATCAAGTCGCAAATTTTCATAAATTGAGTTTAGTTAATTTATCTGAGGTTGGAACTTTTCCGAGCAGTAATGGATCCAAGTTTTAATTCCAAGCATTCGCCGGTAGGTGACACCAGTCACTTTTGGCTCAGATTCTTTGTTCACGAAGTTCTGAGCCATTGTGGATCAAGTCACCAAAGCGTTGCATCAATTAACATCACAATTGTTTATATTTTATAAATCCAGAATTTGAGAATGGAGCAATAATTTTATTGCTAGTGAAATTAGATAATCCACTAGAGCAAGTTAACTTTAAGTCCTATCATCTCAAAACTACGTTTCATGGACTTGATCCACTTTAGCTCTGAATGCCTAATATTTCTAGTATAACAACAATCACAAGGATTTAAAGAAAGTGTTATTTTATCCGCATCTGTGGCTGAAGCGCTAGCGTGCTGGCCTTCCATCCATGGGACCTAGGTTCGATCCTTGGCCAGGTTGTGATGGAATTTGTGGTTGACAGGATTATCCTCGGGGTACTACCGTTTTGCTTTATCATTCCATCAACATTCTCCACCTTTCACTCATTTCATCTACCATCTGCAATAGTTAAAAGTTGGCGGGGATGGAGTCTTTGATTTTCGATGTTTGGGGCTCTAGGCACTAGGACTTATCAGGTTACTTGTCTGTGGATGGGACCAGGCTCTATCAGGAATAAAGCAGAATGGCCATCTGTCAGCATCAAAATTACGAATACCACCCGAGTCAATGATCGAATATAATTATATATAGAACTCGCAATGGGCCAAAGCAAGCCTAAGTACAAGAACCTGTTCTGGGTCGAGCCCTCGAAAAGTTAAAATCAAGTGCGATATTTTAATTTACAAATAGGTACAGCTATTCCCAGTTTTTTTAAAGAATCCGCCATTTATCTTTAAAATAATCGTTATTAAATATTTCACAAGTTTGAGTCCCACTCAGTTGTGCCATGTAGTTCACTCGTAAAAATTTCAGTTTTATTCATGAATAAGCAGTGGACACAAACGTATGTTGGATGTAACATTCTAAAGCAAATTCGAAAGTGATATTCTTCAACAATAGTTACACTTCAATAGATGATTTTGCCGTAATGGGTAAGGATTAAAAAAGATGTACCTATCTTCCGTTTTAACTGCAATATCAGAAGACATTGTACGGCTAGAATTATGATGCGGGTCTGTCCTTCGGCGATAAAAAGCCTCTTGAATTGATTTTATATGAAACTGAATGATACTGCAGTCGTTATCAAAATTAAATCCTTATCTTTTCTCGTACAGAACACATACTTATTTAATCTAGAATTCACCAATATGCCATTCATTCATTCATTCATTCATTTAGTGTTCTGCTCAAGGGCAGGTCTTTCACTGCAAACCCAGCTTTCTCCAGTCTTTCCTGTTTTCTGCCTTCCTCTTTGTTTCCTCATATGATCCATATATCTGAATGTCGTCTAACATATGATATCTTCTTCTACCCCGAACTCTTCTCCCGTTCACCATTCCTTCCAGTGCATCCTTCAGTAGGCAGTTTCTTCTCAATGACCGAACCAATTCCTTTTCCTCTTCCTGATCAGTTTCAGCATGATTTTTTCTTTACTTAATCTTTCCAACACAGCTTCATTCCTTATTCTGTCTGTCCACTTCACACTTTCCATTCTTTTCCATATCCACATTTCAAATGCTTCTATTTGAGCTATTAATTGAAGGGTTCAGAACCATAGTGGGCCAAGCGCCATTTACTAAAACCGTAGGAAACAAGGGTTAAAATGAAGTTATCACCATAATTCAATTGAAACATATAGCAAGTAATATAAAGTACAGGTCTACACATTTAAACTAAATAATGTGTCAACCTTCATTAAACTATGGTATTCACTTAACTTTAACCCTTGCTTTCTCCGTTTTTATTAAATGTCGCTTGGCCCACTATGGTTCTGAACCCTTCAATTTAGACTTTTAAGAACTTATTTTTACATTCTACGAATATAGGCATTCTCCGACTTACTGTACGTAGGCTGATCGTTAGTTCCGTAGAATGCTACCGATGTAAGTACCTATATATGTCGGATTATAAGAAACAGGAAATACATTTCTCAGCAACATTTTAAAATATTGTACATGGTAACAAAAATTCTACTGGGCTCATGAGGTATGTCTGAAGTGTTATGGAATAATTAAATGCTTCTAGCTATTTCCGATTTCACCACAGAATTTTCGTAGAAAACCTTGTTAAAACAAGGAGAATGAAATGATTCACTGCTGTGACCTATCTGACGTCATGGTATTTGGAACGTCAGGGTTAGATCTCGAAATCGGATATCTCAGTTTGGTTGTTTTCTATGCGTCTCGTCATAAAAGTGGCTTAGAAGTGCAGGTCAGATTGCTTCTATAAAGATGTTCTTGAAACACTGTCCTCCATCTTGCAGCCTTCAAAATATCGGCTATAAATCCTCGTCTAAACTTGCCAGAAACTTCTTCTCTTGATCGTTTTAAATTTCGTAGTAAACAGATGGTAGAATCCCACAACGCAGAATGTTAACACCATACGTACACATTGAGTAAATATTCATATTCTGAGCCAATATAGTGCAATCCAGCCTGCGACGTCTGCCAGAATAGAGGAACGTAAAGAATCTTATGAAAGTAAGAATTGGTTGCTAATGGGTTGAGGTGTTACTCAAGATATAGACACATTCGCCGTTCCTTAGGCCTGTCAGAATAACGGTTGGAAATATCTCCGACTGAACGTATACATTTACGGTCTTACTAATAAATTGTGTATAGTTTTATAAGAGAATTATGCAGAATTGGGACAAAAAACGTTACTAATAAACAAGCCGCGCATTTTCGTTCCGACATAAGTTAGGAAAGTTATCGGTTAGTATATCCTAGAGTTTTAGGGTTCGAACTCTGACCCTAAATGCTTACGTCAGGACGCTACGAAAGGTATAACCTAGTTCGGTACATAATAATAATAATAATAATAATAATAATAATAATAATAATAATAATAATAATAATAATAATAATGGAACATGACAACTGTAAGTGGGATTGCTACTAAAATGAAATGGTCTGTCCAGCTACTCTTTAACCATATAAACGCACTAACATTGCGAAACTAATTTTGTACAAAATATTAGTGCTACATATTACAGAAAATATAAACATGACACATTAACTGTAAATATTCTATATACAATATATACAATTAATTCATTTAACGAAATCAAATCCGTTACGGTGAACAAAAACATATACCGGTAACGATATTCTGAGATTATGAAATTCATATCTTTTACTATAACTGCGAGTAAAAATTTGTTTAAACTAAGAAAATATTCTTCCTATGTCACATGACGTTACAGGGACAAAATAATAACAAAAATCAATATACAAATTAGCAATATTTACATTTTACATAATATAGCCTATAGAAATAATCCATTTATCAAAACCTATCCCACTGCAATCAACAAAAACATATATATTCTGGGTTATGAAATTCAAATCTTTTACGAACATCACATAAATTTGTTTAAACTAAGAGAATATTCTTTCTACGTTATATGACGTTACAGGAGCATATTTATAAAACATTACATCATTGTTATTTAACGATCCCTTGCGTACCTGCTTGCAATTCACCCTAGTTATGCATCCACGTGACATAATAGATGTACCAGAAGAAACTATTCGATCCGCTGTACGTTTGGAAACGGAAATGCGCTGCATGCTAATAAACCACGCATAAGCGATGGATATATAAAGAGTCTGTAACTATACATGGGAATTGCTTTGCTGTAGTTATATACACGAAACCCCTTGTTAAGCGTTGTTTACAGAGAAAAAAATGTCCGCTCCTCTAACAGCTATTCGTATTGTTTGTCATTTTATGATGACGGTTGCCTTGTAACCATGGAAGAACAAACCAAAAAGCACAGAATAATTAGAATAATATTGCTGTGACTGCACTCCTTGAACAAAATATAGCGTGGTAATCGATCAGGCCCAGTTGTACTATCGATGCTTAGCGCAACACACTAGCACGCACTAGGAATGCAATAGAGAACCTCAGTTATTCTATTACCTTTCGTAATGAAGTAATAACGAAACAATGACGTAGCTGTGTAACAGTTGTAGTATTATACACGACGTATGTAGTATTAGGCCTATTAGTAAGGAATGTACACACGACTTATAAATGAGCTATTCATTATGTAAGTATAGGACAGTTAAACTCTGTAGCCTATAACTAAACGTCTGTATAAGAGTTTTTATTAGTAAGGTAGTGTTACACTGGACTTGCATAGGAGCTTCATAATATGCGTACATTTTATTCTCCCACTGAAATATATTGAAATGAACGTAGCCTATACATTTAAGTATCCCACTGGACTTTGCATAGGAGTTTCATAATGTTTACATATTTTAGTTTTCTAAAACTACATTTTTATTGTAACACAAATTGTTTTCATGTACCGTACTTTCATGAAACACTCTTTCCCATGTTGAAACATTAAAATAGGTTCGCAGGCACTCATGTTTGGTCTACAAGCTGAGGTTTAAGATAGATATGGACAAAGCCTAAAAATCGTGAGCGCACAAAACCAACCTGCATTTGCAGTGGTAGATCGAATTTTATACAGTCCGACAGCCCCGTGAAAATAGACCATCTGACCACATTTTATAGCGCGTAAATACTAATTTCGTTTGATATGGATTGAGGCAGTGATACTTTTTTTTAGAAATCAGTCTGTTTTTTCAGTTGGTAATTTAACGACGCTGTATCAAATACTCGGTTATTTAGTGTTGATGGGATTGGTATTTGGTATTTGGTAAGATGAGGCCGAGGATTCGCCATAGATTACCTGACATTCATCTTACGGTTGGAGAAATCTCAGGAAAATTACTGTTTTGGTACCAACTGCCTAGCTCTGCTTATTAGACTACCCGGCAAGAAAAACTTCCGACTTGGCCTTGTAGGTCAGGGCGCTGCAATCGACAAGATGGGTGGTTTTGTTACGATACGATGACGTCACAGCGTGTTGTTGCACATAGTTTCCGCGTCGGAAGTTCGCTTTGCCGTGTATCACGTTGGACCATGGAAAGTGATATTGATGTTTAATAGGGCGCGTCAGCAACTACGGTTGCGTAAGTAGCATATGCCTAAGTAAAATACGAATACGAGCTAAAAACGTTGTTTTACTAAAATGAGGCACACAAATTCATTAATAACAAGGTGGTTCGTTGTGGTGTTTTTTAAAATTAACTATTATTAAATCCAATTTTAAAAAGGAATCATAAGATAATAAAATAAAAATCACCGGATACGAATTATCTGGCAATCTGAAGTACAATAACATTCTATAAAATGTTCGGAAGGAAACAATCCGAAATATAAAGTTTAGGTAAAACAACAAGCAACTAAAATATGCTCTAGATGTAAAGGGTCTGGAGGCTAAACAACAACGGGTCAATAAAATTTAAATTAACCTTGTCAAGTCCTGTTGGACCATGGAAAAGTGCTTTTTGCCCAGAGAGCCTTATGCCTCACATAAATTAAGTGGATGTAACTAAATTAAAGAATTAATGCGTAGTGCTTTTGTATATGTTTGGAGAGACAATGACTTTTTATTCCTTCATATTTTTTCTTTGCACATTTATAAGTTTCACAAAATCAGTATATGAGCACTTGTGCTCCTTGTTGTGCCTACTAGGTTGAAGACTCAATACATCGCAGATGCTCAATCTTGTTTCGTAACGTGAGATACGGCTTGCCTTTCCTTGCACGCACGCACGCATAGTTTATTCTTTCACGAAGAATTTGCCTTAGTCTGGTGTATTACCATACAAATATCTTCCTTGCTTATTTATAAAACCATAGTTTTACGTTCTTCAGGTAGCTTAATGATAACTCTGATGTATACGATCTAAGCAACCTTCGTCACGGTCATGACTTGCAATTATATATTGCGTGAAATCTGTCCACACAGCACGCTGAGTCGATATCACTATTCTGGAATGTCAATATAAACGCAAGCATTTGACACAAGATTTCAAACTTTCACAACGATTGAATGTGAAGATGGTTTGACTTTTCCCACTTTGTGCTGAGATTCAATTTCTCCGCCGTTTTGTAATAATTAGGGCTGAAGGAAAGTAAGTAGATGGATTCATTGAGCAATATTATACATACAGATTTACTATATTATCAGAATTTTCTCTTAAATCCAATGCACGGGTCTTCTGACCATACGTGCTTTACAAAATAAGTTCTACTTTGTAGGTTTCATCCCCCCCCATCTATGTTTAGATCCAACCATTCTCCAAAAGAGAACACTCAGATTAAAATGAAAATGGCACAAACAAAACACATTATAAAATATATCCTAACCTAAAACAGACATAAAAATGTATAATTGAGTAGTTACCATTATCCCTTCGTCAGTTCTCATCATAAACTTCAACAGCTGGAGTTCTAATCTGTCTCGCCTTAAAGAGGAACAATCCAGTCTTTTGTTCAAATTCTCTATTTCCCATGAGGTCAAGACGTGCAAGCGAACTCCTATTCTGACTTAGCATCGAGGGTAGTAGATATTTCCTCCGGATATGTTCCGATTCGACACACTGCATTAAAATATGTCTCCAGGAATCCTTTTCCCCGCACAGTGGACAGAGGCGCTCTCCTTTTTCGTTGACAATTTTATTACCCTTCATGCCTCCAATCTTAGCCACGCTAAACCTGCTCTACTGTCTTTGTTACAAGAATTTATGTAGTCACACCTCCCCACGTTAAGCATGAGATCTGATTGTAAATGTAGTGAGGGCTTTTCCGAACATTGGAGCTCAATCTCTTGCCTGTCGATATCAATTAAACGCATTTTCACATTACGCCATACATTTCTTCTATTATTATCTCCTTTATTGATGTCAGGATATCAATTATATATCAATTAATACGTCGTGTTGTCGGGTGTCTACTGTCTGTAAGGAGCAGATAGTGAAATCCGACTCTTCTCCTCAACTCTCCTACTTGAGTGACGTGAGGTTGTATCAGAATACCGAAACAAAAATCCAACAAAGAACAGATAATGAAGAAAACTGAATTCAGGACATGGGGAAATTGTGTTCGACTTAATTGATAATGAAGTGCGCCTGTAAATGTAAATTATATTAATTGCACACGTTTCTGGGTATATGGGCACATCTTATAGAGGCGAAAATTCAACAGGGACAGTATGGTGAGAGTCTTATTTTCATAAGACTATATCAGAGAACCATAATTTCTTACTTCTATTTGTAATGTCTTGAATAACCGAATCAACTTAATTCGCTGTATGTCTCCCTACCTCGCTTTCCAATAGTCTGTAATGCTGTTCAAAATATTTGACAAGTTCTTACTTGTAATTTAATAATTGCATAATATATTTATCCAGTTCACAACCTAACAAACTGTAGGCCTAACCTGCCAGAAGCAGGAGTAATTTCATCTCTGAAATGTTAATATACTCAGTAGCCAAAAGACCTTAAGAATCCTGATTTATTACCCGTTAAGTTAAAGTAAGGACGCATAAATTTGTACTTTTTTTTCTCTCTTCTCACGCTTTAAATATTCTTCCCATCATCAAAGTTTCAAACTAATGAAATTCGTCTTCTTCATGGGATGAGCCCGTTGACCCGTTATTCTCCTCTTGGAATAAGTCTAAATGTTCTGTATTTCCTTATGAAATTGATTTATAGTAAAATAACTTCTTTCCTATTCTATTGTCAATTCTCTAAAATTATCTAGAAGATTTAAGTTCATTTATTCTGTAATTTATAATAAAATATCTTTGCTATTCTGTTATTGTCCAAATGTCTCAAAGGTTTGTGTAGGTATGTTTTCCTATTGCTGCATTTAAATAATAGAATTTGAAAACTTTCCTGATTATTTTAGCTTCTCGTATGTTCGTGTTTTCTTACGTTCTACCCATCTTCTTCCTTTTTGTGTCAATGTATATGATTCAGATCTATGCACGAAGTGTCTTTTCACAGAATTTTATTTTTTGTATATAAGTTATGCTGCATTGTAAATAATTAAATAATTTGTCTGTTGCTGTTGAGATGTTGTAATTTGCTCTCCATATGAGTTGGATGTCGTAAAAACGATTATATTCAAATAATCGAACTCATTTCCTTCGTCTTTTTTTTTTATCGTTCTTCAATTATTAAATTTAGTTTCGAAAAATGTAATTCAACTTGCTTTATCCTATATTTCCCTAACACTTCAGTTTATTTATACCAGTAAATTATTTTATACAGTACGTTCTTTTAATCTATAAATTCCGCTTAGTGATCTTGGGTTTAAAATATGTTGATGGCCACGTGTATTAACTGGTTAAAATTACCACCTAAGAATTTTTACGATGCACTGACTTCGGTCAGGACTTAAACAAGGGGTTAACGACTCTACTTTCTAACCGGACTTATAATCGGTTAAAGGAGATAACCAGTGGTTAGCGAAATAGCGGATAGATCTACAGCTAATTATTTCCAGGACAATTAGTACTGTAATTGGATAAGGATGATGGTGAGCGTGAAGTTTTTTTGGTGGAAAGAAAATTCTTACGAGGAATTAGGTGACAGTAATTTTCAAAAGAGATTTCGTTTATAAAAATCTATCGTATCATTGCAACAAATAGATGACTTGGAATAATCCTCAAACAGTCCTACCATGAATCGGCTGTTTACATTACGGTTCTATACAACTGATATTTTCAGTAGTTTAATAGGGATAACTCTAGTATCTCTTTACTAAATCGAAGGCTGAAAGAAGAGAGGTTATGCATGGATCTTAGGATATTGCATACTTCCTTGGTATAATTGAGACCCGGGATTGTACACACATTCCTACTAATCTTCTTCATCCGTTTCCTTTATGGATATCACATCTTTTTTTTTTTAATATAACTTAATTCAGAATTCCCCATAATTAAATCTATTAATGAAATCTATCAATTCTTCAGACTTGCATTGGGATATAATCATTTTCACTTTTAATTTTCCATTCGTACGATTCTAACCTAACAGCACTGAAAAACAAAGATATGTAATCCGTAAACGTAACAGCGCCCAAAGGCAAACAAATGCAAAGCGAAAATATAGGATACGTTCATTCGTTTCGATGTAGAATGGAGGAAGCGCAGTCGTTTTTAGACGTTGACCATCATCCTTGCAGAGGTATGGATGCTTTCCTTTATCATTTTGTAGAAATAATGTACCATCACAGACTCTATTCTGGTTAAATGAGATGTCAGCTAAGGGTGATTAAGTAACCGGTGGTTGTGAATGGTGCACAGAAATTACATTTTAACCATTCTTACTTTTAACCGTGTTTTCGTAACCCTGGTTACTATATTTTCAACTGACGTTGATGCACGTGACTATGAGTGTGTAACAGTTGCTTCTATTTATTCATTAAAAGGGGAGATCCTTGCCCAAGATCTCGAGATATTACTCAAATTTATTCTCTGGTTACATTAACTTTAATCAGTACCGACGTATGGAAAATAAATTGGGAATGAGAAATTACATTGTTAAGATATCACAAACGTTTCTACAATTTATTGTCCACCGTTGTGGGTAACGGTTAGCACGTATGATCGTAAAACGAGCCGGCCCGAGTAAAAAAAAAAAAAGCTTGTTTGGGACAAGTTACCTAGTTGAGATTTTTTTCGGACTTTCCTCTCAACCTATTAAGAGCAAATGCTGGGTAGACTCTGGACCCACTTCGCTGGCAATATCACCTTCATTTCATTCAGACTCTAGATAACCATAACAGTTCATAAAGCGCCGTAAAATATACCAAATTAAATCTACTTATTTGTCAAATGCGTTTCTGTAATCTATAAATACTCAATTAAAACAAACATCATTACATCTACACTGAACAGCACGGACATATATAATCAGTACTCCGTTTACTAACACTATTTAAACCGAATAATTAACATATATTTGCGACCATTACAGTGCAAATCTTCAAGCGTGTTAATGGCCTATTGACAAAAAGAAGTGCGATAAATATGTCACAAAACATGTGGCGGCGTTACATCTCTCGAAAATCGCCCATATCGCGTATAGTACTTTTATATAAAATGTCACGGCCGTGGTATTTCCGGCTTAGGCTATTCATACAATCGTTTCCGTCGTCATTCGCTGGTTGCTAAACGGACTACTGTATATGTATTAATACAGTCAATGACAGACAGGAGGAATTCTAACAAGGTCACTACGCAATTGGAAATCCTGTCAAGATGAAGTTACCTATGCTCTTTCTTAACTCGCAGTACGTAAGACTTTACATTTCCGACATTTCTATAAGGATGTGATATTTGAATAATAAAACATAAGAATGTTTGAAGAATTACAGAAAAGAAATAGGAATGAAGTTTTAGAGAACAGCCAGTATACGAACATGGAATAATTTCAAATGAAATTAAGGAATATGCCCTATAATGAAAATAATAGACAGTGCAAGTAACAGGAAAAATCAACAAGTACAGAACAACAAATGTAAAAGGCGTACAATTTATAATTTTGTATTATATACAAGAAGGTACAATGAATAAAGGACTCTAAATGGATTCATCACCACTATCACTATAGCTAAGATGTATCTATCTAATTAAAAATTAGGTCTTTCGGCATTGCTGTATATTATTTTAATAAAAAGTAAGAACACTGTACATATTTGCAATAAATTACCAAATAGTAATATTTGTGTAACAAAAAAAAAAAAAAAAAAAAAGAACTCTTTCTTCCCTTCCTCCCTGAGTATTTCGGTCAGTGTTTACATCAAGACAGTTCTTATATTGGATAGACTGGTAATGTATTTCAGTGACACGGTAGTATATATAATTTTTTACAAAAAAAAGCCGCCCTAAATAAATAAGGGTTCGAATAGATCGGCGTACTAATCAATTCATAAAGAATAATCATTAAAACCAATTGTGTTACAATTTGAAAGGAAAAAGAAAACATTAAGATAAATGATACGAAAACATAGAAAATCATTCACAATAAAAGTTTGTTGGGTACAAATGATTACTAATTATAGTTAAGGATGATTTTAACACACGAGATCCTATGGCATCAATCGTTGCATCAGAAATTTTAAATTGTTTATGTTGATTTAAAGTTCCTCGTGGGATCGTGCCACGGTCACCGGACATGAGTCCAAAAACTGTTGCTCATGCATCTCGAAACGGATTGTGGGATCAAGAATGACACCATTATCCTTCTGCCGATCGATTATGATGATATCAGCACGTCTAGTAGAGCTATCAGAAGAGACGCAACCAACCTCCTCATAAACCTCATAGGAAGCATTCTGACGGATTGAAATGCGATGAGAGAACGAACCGTATTATGTCTGTTGATTCGGAGTAATTCTCCATGATTGCAGAAACCCAAGACGTGAGGAAGCGTTTCTTGCTCGTCGCATCTTCTGCAACGGGTTGAGTCAAGAGTTCTACCAGGGAGAGTACGTACAGGTATTGTATTACAGTTCATCTTAATGGCTTGCGTCCACTGACTGCTCGAAAGTCCCTTTTTGGTTGAGATCCACGAATTACCTTTCTTCCAGTGAAACCGGATTTTATAGGGAATCCCCTTTTTTATTTCAACACGAAACATAAAATAATTAATTACGATATTCAAAACTATCTTGCACCCAAATTATGTGGTTTTGACTCCCCTTTTTTAGTTCATTTTACCTTTTTCCCCGCTTTTTAAAAACATATCTTTTTTTGGTCCTTTTTTGACAGAATATCGCAAACATTTAGATAACTGTCCCACATTTTTTCCGATATGCCTATAACTTCCTGAGAAAATAAATAGGCTATCGTTCTTTTTCTGATTCTAAACATTGAAAAACTAATAAAGTGTGCTGATTTAGAGTTCAGGATAAAAATAAAATTTTCACCTCTGGTTTCAGTTGATGTTGAGCGGTCATTTTCTATTTATAAAGACATTCTGCATTCAAAGAGGCAGAATCATATTGAATCATATTGAAATGTTGCATATGATCAAATACAACACTTTCCTTATGTTTTGAAGCGATAAATATAAACTTGTGTGCGCTATGTGTATCCATGAATGTGCTGAAGTGTGTTTTCAATTAAAATAGCTCCCTTTTGAGGGTGTAATACAGTCCTTTCTGAAGTTCTTTTTTTACTATATCAAATACAACACTTTCCTTATGTTGTGGATTGATAAATGTAAGATTGTGTATGCCATGTATATCCATGAATGTGCTAAAGTGTGTTTCGGGGAGTATATAGTTCTTTTCCAAGTCCTTTTTTGGCTATAACTTTCTCTTTTTTTTGTACATTTTTGATGAAAAATTTTCACTTTAAAATCCGGTCTCTATTCATCACGATGCTGGGTAGGCACTGGTTCCATATACCGGCCGAAATTTCATGTGAAAATGTCTTTCACTACGAAGACCCAAAGCGGCCCACAGAAGAAATGCAGCGCGAATAATTTACGATGTAAGAAACGTAATAGAATCGCTGCCTCGAGGTGTACGTGTAGGTCCTATCTCTTTTCCTACGTTACAAGCTGAACGGAGAGAGGCTAAGAATGGCTTCTAGGATATTACACATGTAGGCCCTATCTCTTTTGCTACGTTACAAGCTGAAAGGAGAGAGGTTAAGAATGGCTTCTACAATATTACACAGGTAGACCCTACCTCTTTTCCTATGTTACAAGCTGAACGGAGAGAGGTTAAGAATGGTTTCTAAAATATTACAGGTAGGCCCTTATCTCTTTTCCTATGTTGCAAGCTGATCGGAGAGAGGTTAAGAATTGCTTCTAGAATATTACACAGTTCTCTGATGTAATTGTGATCCTGGATTGTACATACACTCATATTAATCTCGTGGTGATCTACGCTTCATTTTCTTCTTTTATAGATATTACATCTTTTTTGTTTCTATTACATACTCGTATTTGAAGAGTAAAGGGAAACGAGTGAATTTCACAGAAGAGCATTATTGAGAAACTCAATTTCTTAAGCAATGAACCAAATGTTTTATGTTGCCTTTCTGCGGACATTTCCACATTTACATCTTTGTGATTGTACAATTCTGTGGTCCCAGTTGCCAGCAATAGAATGTGCTATATACCAAAAAATTGATAGAAATGGACATTCCCTTTTTTCCTCTTACTGTTCATTTATCCATATTTCAGACTCATGTTGGCGTATAATATAATCATTTCCGTTTTTTATTTCAGATTTTGTAAGATTTTAACCTAATAACAGAAAAAAAAACAGGAATGCAATTTCAAAACATAACAGCGCCGAAAGTCGTATGCAATACGAAAATATAAGATACGTTCGTTTCGATGTAGAATGGAGCTAGAGCAATTGAGGGATTTGGGGGAAAAAACCAGGCAGTTCCAATTCAGTACTTTTCGAGATAATGAATAAAAACTTACCGCCAAACAATATGCATGTACAGAAAGAGGCAGTCCAAAAAGCATTATAACTGTGAAGGTAATTCTTGGAACTATCTGGTTCTTCGACCAAACGACAGATAGTATTTTTTCTTCCTCTGCATAAATAGCTAAAAAATTAAAAAAAAATGGGCGCTCCCTGGTTTTTCCCTCAAACCCCTCAATTGTTTTTAAACGTTGACTATCAACTTTGCAGAGGTACGGATCATTGTCTGTTGTCACTTTGTAGATACAGTATACCATCACGGACTTTATCCTGGTTTATCATGTGTCAACTAACCATGTGTAAGTAATCAGTGATTGTAAATGATTCACCGAAATTAGGCCTACACTCTAACAACGGATACTTTTCAACCGTGGTTTCATAACCCATGATTGCTACGTCCACTTCCATGTCAGGAATAGAACCTTCATCCATTGAAGCCGGAAACACTGCCACTCGAGACAAAGTGTCAACAACCGTCTTCGTAAAGAAGAAAATCTATAAAACCACATACATATTTAAATAGCTATTTAAAAGTCACGTAGGAGAGCAATACAAAACTTCCTGGAATGGCGACGGTAGCAGGCGCCTGGCTGTAACAAGAAGCGGAGTGGTGTAGAGCGCTGGACGGTCCAATGCAGGCATCATTCAGTGTCAAGGTTACTTAGTGTGCAGTCTGACAGTATAATTGGCACCATTAGTCGACAAGGAGAGCGTTGTCAGCCGAGACAACTTGGAGCACGGGTTGTTTGGACACAAGTCTTGTACTCTTCCATGCGTTAACATCCATTTAATCGCGAACAGAAAACGAACACACAGGGTCAAGCCAGCAGTAAAATCCAGCTTTAAGTATTCAATGAATGACAATTGCTTTCAATCTGTGCTGCACAGGCCGTTCATGAATATAGCATTACAAGCAACTATGACATTATCACCATAATGTTATATTATTACCATAGGTAGGAAGTTATCACCAAAAAAATAGATTTCAGTTCAGTACAGCGAGGAGTATAGATGTCATCCGCGCCTCGCCCTGATCCAGCACGCTACAGACGATATGCAGTTCACATAAACAACGCATAGTATCATTCTGTGGAGCTGTGTACAGTCGTGAATAGTTTGAAGAATATTGTAAATTTATATTAATAGTTATTATTGTATTATTTACGTAATGTTAATATTATGCATGATTCCAATAAGTAAACTAATGTATTATTAAATAATGATGCAAACGGGAGGCTTGACGCGTTTATTTATTACCGGATTATTCTTCGTTAAAGGCTGGTTGAAAGGCAAGTTTATTAGTGTATAACACGAGATGTACGGTGTATCCTTGAATTAAAGCTGAAATACGAACGAATTAGGTTGATAGAAATGACCAGTTCATAAAAATAACCAGAACTTTGGCCACTAGCAGCACTGTGAATGCACAAGGGTTTAGGCGTTTTCGTAACGGTAAAATTCGTCACCGGTATGTTTCGCTAGGAGTACGTCCACTAGCAGCATGACCGCCAATAGCACGGCCCGGATTTTGGAACATTCTTTTGAAAGCACATTTTTTTTTTCATATTACAGAACCGAACTTCAGACATCATTGGAGACCTACACAATATGCATTAACATCTCACCGTGAAAATGGGAACTTGAGGAAGATTAAGAAGGGGAATTTCTTCTGGGGCACTCTACCTAGGCAATGCTGGAATAGGGTTCTTTTACGTGACACAAACCTACAACATTTGACTAGCTAAATATCACCCTAGGCAACATTTGAAAGAATGCGAACCTTAGATTCAGTGACAAGCATGCTAACCATAAGATCACTGAAAATGATGTTCTTCTTCTTGATATATATATATATATATATATATATATATATATATATATATTCGTTTTCTTTTGTCATTTCTCCTCATTTCTTTTTTCCATCTTATATTCAAATTTTAGTTGTTTCACATCTGTACACTAGCACATGAAAAAGGACGGGGATCATAAGCATTGAACATCTGAAGGTGGAGTGTTAGAACGAACAGAATAGTTCTTATTACAGAGAATACTTTTGGATCTGCTAGACAGTATACTGTAGTCTCTAGATCAGGTCTGGGCAGAAAGAGCGGATTATACTCTCTCACGGGGAGCCGTATGATTTCTATTCAACTCCTTTCTTCCCCGCTGAACACCGCGCAGCGTTGATGCCATAACGGATGAATATTAAGCGTCCCCATTTAGAGATTGGATTCACTCCCAGTTCCCAGCCTTGCTCTAGACGCTTTAACTTTAATTGCATGTCAATTTAGTCTACTTTTTTCTTATGTATGTTTATACAATGCAAATTTGTGTGTGTTTATATACATCATGAGTGAATAAAAATTCGTAGGTCATGAAACCTGCCACTTTTGACAAGGTAAACGTTGGCTACTCGTCCGGAAGACAAGTTAATTGCAGGAAAACCTCAACAGAGAAATAGCTGAACTGATACAAGAGACCACAGCTTCAGTTAATTGTATTGCCATTAGTTGCCTGCGTATAAGAGAAACCCATCCCAATGCCCACACAACACGGAAACAAGTCACCGTCATAGCTTTAACAACTGACATCCTCCATTAGACTGTCCTCTATGACGCACGTGCACCAAGATCATTCGTGATTTCCTCAATTACGTCACTGTGCCATCGAACTGGAGTGCTTCTTGGAATCTAAGTATTCTTCTCTAAAATTTAGGAAATGTTTAATGCGTGGAGCATACGACTAAGTTCAGCTTCAATGCTGTGTGGAAGCCAGTTCGTGGGTTCGAATTCGATTAGATCATACGTTAGATATTTCTTTGCTCGTCCTGAGTTTTCTTAGGTGGAAGCGACATATATTGTCGATTCTAACTCTTCGTAGTTGTATCGTGTGACCGTACAAAAGTGTGATGTTTGGAAGTCTAGATGTGGGCATAGGCAAGTCCTAATGTTGGCCTATTTTGTTATAGGAGAAAACATTATCAAATACAAATAAGATAAAATGGATAATAAAAAAGGAAAAGAAGGATAAAGAGAAGAATAGAAAGGACATCAAGGAAAAAAGGAGACAAAAGTGAAAAAGGAGTTATACAAGAATAATTAGAAAATGGAAAAATAAAAGAAAAAATAAGATAAGAACTAAAGTTAGAGAAGATTGAAATGAAGGATGAAGACAAAAGGATAAAAAAAGGATGAAGAAAAGAAGAAAATAATAGGAAAGAAAAGAAGACAGCGAAAGGAAAGAAGAAGAGGAAGGGGAAGAAAAAAGTAGAAAGGGAAGAAGAAAGGGAAGGGACATTTCTTATTATTGTTTCACATATCATTCTGAATTCATTTAGTTTATGAAATATCTATTTTCATAAATATAACAAATTTGTGTTCTAAGTAATTAAAATGTGCCATTTGTTCAATCTCCATCATTTAAAACTACACAGAGTATTTCCGGGCTAGTATTATAAACTTTCAGGAATGATGGGGAAGGGCACATGTATCAATTTGAGATAAGGAACCCTGGTCCGGAAATGACTGAGTCGAAAGTTACAAACAAAAATAGTTGTGTGGAAATGAAATAATTTTATTCCTCTGTACACCTTATTTATGTGTATTTATCTGTACATCTTACACATACTGTATTCATGTGACGTTGTTTATATTGTCTACTTACAGTATTCCATTCAGTGCGCTGTCTGAGGGATGGGGACAGGAAACTACACTAAAGAAATGCAGATAGCGTAATGTGTAACGGACATGGCCGGTCCTGATATGCACGTCTGTAGACAGCAGTGTACGTGTATAAGTTGCAGTGTCCAGTCGATTAGTTCTAGTGAAATGGAAGCGTACACGAGAGCGGAATATGCAGACATGATTTTCGAATACGGATGAGCCAATGAGAACTGTAGACAAGCTCACAGATTATATCGGGACAAGTACCCACGTAGGAGACATCCGGCCCATACCATCTTTTCACGACTGTTCCAAAGGTTAAGGGAAGGAGGGCACGTGGTGCCAAATTACAATTCCATTTCCCCACAACTATTTTTGCTTATAACTTTCGACTCAGTCATTTCCGGACCAGGGTTCCTTATCTCAAATTGAAACATGTGCCCTTTGTGATCATCCCTGAAAGTTTGTAACACTAGCCCGGAAACATCCTGTATATGTACGGTATTTCACATCTAATACTATTTTCTCCTGAAAATACCATAACTCAAGATTTTTATAGGAAATTTTCAGGTTGTAAGAGGTCATGCTACATGAAATAAGCAGAGAATACTCAATTCAACTTCCTTTGCTGTTCATATTGATCTTCATGTATGTGAAAGTTTCTTAAATACAACTAAAATGTTTTAAAAATAACGGTTATTAGCAAAGTTTCTTATTCTATTCTTCGCTGATAAAGATTTCATATTGGAACATGAAAGAAGAGGGAATATCTGTACAGGGAGAAATTTCACCATATAGGCTATATGGCATTATATGGGATTTTAGAGTTATCTTTGGAAAAAAAGTTAAAAAGAATTACTGAAAAAAGTACACACGTATTGTAGGTATGTGGCTGTTTTAGTCAAAGAAAAACCTTGAGTTACAAGAAACTACAATATGTTGGATTTCCTACTTTCTTAATGAGAAACACATGTGCGATATCATCTCTGCGGGACATGTGGTGTTCTTCATTTTATCAGCTTCAGGAATGTAAAAACGTCATCCAGCCATTTACACATATGAGCATGCTTAGTGCGAATTTCTTCGTAAAGTGCAACATGAACAGACCCCATGAAGTAATTTTAAGAAATGATGCAACTATTATAGTTTTACTTATCTTCCACAGGAGCGAAGAGTATGCGCTCTCGCCTTGTATTTGTTGAGTGTTGTCTTAGTGGTATCATACCCGCTGACTATATTTTTCGTTCAACATGCTAATTGCAAATACACGCAAATATTCCGGCACGATTTCTCCCACAACTTTATAGATTTTCTACATGCGGACATACTAGCGAAACAAAAGCCGATGACTGGATATTTTCCGTCACAATCTTCTCATCATCTCGGGAAAACTCTTTGACTGTAAAAAGCTCCACGGAACAAGTAATCACTTACTTAAAAGCGCGGTATTGCAGCTACAATCTTACTTGCGCGACTGCGTTTCCCTTCATAATTATGAGTCAAAAAGTGGCTCGAATTTGCTTCTGATCTCTAGCGCGTTACACATTGATTCACTGCGAAAGACTCAATGTTTTGTCACCGTCCATCCATTCCTCATCATCACCACCACCACCACCACCACCACTGCAACCACTCGATCCGCTGTAAGTTTGGGAACAAAAATACTTTGCCTGCATATCACATATCATATCATATCATATCATATCATATCATATCATATCATGTCGACCTGGTTGGCGAGGTGGTATAGCGCTGGCCTTCTATGCCCAAAGTTGCGGGTTCGATCCCGGGCCAGGTCGATGGCATATAAGTGTGCTTAAATGCGACAGGCTCATGTCAGTAGATTTACTGGCATGTAAAAGAACTCCTGCGGGACAAAATTCCGGCACATCCGGCGACGCTGATATAACCTCTGCAGTTGCGAGCGTCGTTAAATAAAACATAACTTTATCATATCATATCATATCATATCATATATATCATATCATATACCATATCATATCACATCATATATCATGTCATATATCATATCATATTTTTATTTTTATTTTAGTAGGTGGAAAAATTCAAATATCTTGGAGCAACAGTAACAAATGTAAATGACACTCGGGAGGAAATTAAACGCAGAATAAATATGGGAAATGCCTGTTATTATTCGGTTGAGAAGCTCTTATCATCCAGTCTGCTGTCCAAAAATCTGAAAGTTAGAATTTATAAAACAGTTATATTACCGGTTGTTCTATATGGCTGTGAAACTTGGACTCTCACTCTGAGAGAGGAACATAGGTTAAGGGTGTTTGAGAATAAGGCGCTTAGGAAAATATTTGGGGCTAAGCGGGATGAAGTTACAGGAGAATGGAGAAAGTTACACAACACAGAACTGCACGCATTGTATTCTTCACCTGACATAATTAGGAACTTGAAATCCAGACGTTTGAGATGGGCAGGGCATGTAGCACGTATGGGCGAATCCAGAAATGCATATAGAGTGTTAGTTGGGAGACCGGAGGGAAAAAGACCTTTAGGGAGGCCGAGACGTAGATGGGAGGATAATATTAAAATGGATTTGAGGGAGGTGGGGTATGATGATAGAGACTGGATTAATCTTGCACAGGATAGGGACCGCTGGCGGGCTTATGTGAGGGCGGCAATGAACCTTCGGGTTCCTTAAAAGCCATTTGTAAGTAAGTAAGTAAGTATTTTAGTAGGTTATTTTACGACGCTTTATCAACAGCTAAGGTTATTTAGCGTCTGAATGAGATGAAGGTGATAATGCCGGTGAAATGAGTCCGGGATCCAACACCGAAAGTTACCCAGCATTTACTCATATTAGGTTGACGGAAAACCCCGGAAAAAACCTCAACCAGGTAACTTGTCCCGACCGGGAAACGAACCCGGGCCACCTGGTTTCGCGGCCAGACGCGCTAACCGTTACTCCACAGGTGTGGACATCATATCATATCATATCATATCATATCATATCATATTATATTATATCATATCATAATCCTGTAGTTCTACTGAATTATCCATATCATAGCACATCACATCAACAAGTGATTTGCATCTTTCAATTCGCTTTCCAATTTCTTCTGTCATTACATTGCTGGAATTTGTACGCACACAAGTGGTGTCGTATTTCGTGTCCCTATACGACGGTCTGGTACACGAAGTTTCGTGTTTTGACAAAATTCAGTAAACGGAATTAGGAAAGCACGATCCATAGCGTGTTGCAGCAGCCAAATCCCCACCTGACCTTACACCGATAACGCTTGCGCAACTGTAAAGCTATGTGCATTGTTCATGTTTCCGAACATAAGATTTCACTTCTAAAATCTATCTAAAGATAAAGGAAAGGGTCGTGACTCTACGATACCCAGTTATTTATACATATATTTCTTATGCGAAGATGTGACTTCCAAACGGATTGGGAATACTAACTAGGATATCACATCAAGACAATACATTCATAAAAAAATATTTGCTTACAGAATGTTAGAAATAAATTGTTAAATTCTTTCTCTAAATGAAATAAAAGCAGTAAATATGTATACCAATCACATTAACGGCTTTCTGTATTGCTGCACCCATTTAATAAATTGATAAATGTACTCTTGTTACCGAATATTTAAAATTTCTTTTAAATATTTTTTGCCCTAAAATTTAACTTGAAAGATGTTGGCGCAGCGTGGTACCGATTACACCATTTCATTCTACAGCTGTGGTTCTCAACAAGTGTGTCGCGGTACACTACTGTGCCGCAAGATTAGCTAGATGTGCCGCGAAAATTCTGAGACTTTGTGATATTGTTGGTAAAAGTTATCAGAATAATTTCATTCAACATTTATTTTTAAATAGAACAAGAGAATAACATTCAAGTGGATACTTAAACTTATTTGACAGGAAATTTATTGGCTTACACCTTATAACAAAGGTAATAAGTTATTATTAATGAGATACTTGAGATTGTCGATTCTTACACAAAAGTTCAAGTCGTGGTGGAATTGAAGACAAACACACACATTTCTTGTTCAACTCAGAGAAGTCTCTCGCTTCTTGTTTTTTTATGTTTGTTAATGTCTTAAGTCCAACCTATTTTGTTCCAAGATGCTGGATTTGAAGTTAGACCTACACACATCTGCTCCGGTTGACGTTGAGGGTAATTCAGTACATGAAAGGAATTGTTCAATAATAAAAGAATCCTTATCAAAAAAATCTGATGTAACTCGGTAATTGACATTTTATAATTATATATCAGTTGATTCATCGAGCTGTACTGAAAAGCCCAGCTTATGGCACTAGATATCTGAAGATATATCATCAATCCGCCGGGAAATAGTATCGTTTAACAATTGAACCCAGGATATTTCCTTCTCTGCGCCATCACCTAACATCGATTTCACCATTTCCTTGCAGGCAGGTAAAATTACGTCCTCTGCAATAGTCTAGGGCTGCATTTTTTTCGCTACTATTTCTAAAACTTTATAACTGGGTTCTTGTGCTTTTCAGAAATAATTTCTCTCTGTACCATAGCTTTTCCTTGCTTTTCTTCCGACGAAAATAATCGGCTAAAATACATAGTTCTAATCTTTCCCAGACAAGTTACTTTGTTTGGTATACAAATGTCTTTTCAATTTACTAGAGACCGTGGATTCATTGCTTAGTTTTCTCCACACACGATGCATTCTGGTGCAGGATGGTTTTCAGATCCACTGAAACTTACATCCAAAGTTTAAATAACTATCTTGGTAGTTACGGACTGTTCCCAGACAAATTTCCACTTCTCTGTTTGATGTCGAAACCAGTTGTCTGAAACAGAAGCGCTTCCTCGGACGATTAGGCTAATTGATATCCACACTTTCAATAGCCCTAACTTATAAGTATGCAATTATCTTATGTGGAAGTTGAATGTTCAGTGGTTTTGTAAGGATGGAACAGATGAACTTACAGTGTCACACAAAACTGGGAATTTATTTTGATACGCTGAAATATTATTTGAATGAAATGATAGTCACACATTCACACAAGCTGTAGTCTTGTAAAATCCGTGTCACTTTGGTTGGTCTGTCTCTTAAGTCGGAGAGGTTGTCCCCTTAGCTGTCAACATTTGAGATAAGCAGAAAAACGAACAAAGAATTTAAGACTTAACAAATAATCACAAAATAGAGTTAAGACTGCCTTTCAATTCGGAACAGGTTAGGCTAGACAGAACTGAGAATGAGATTTGTAAAAGTAATTCTTTCAGTTTTCTAAGTATTAGATAACGTGTATGTATTCCACAAACGTTGTATCATATCTGTCTTAACACGGGAAAACCTATTACGAGTAGGCTATATACATATGCCTTCTACTCTACTCTCACTTGCTAACCTTGGATAAATTCACACTGCAATACTGCCACCTTAAGAAAAAAAATTAAAGTATTAAAATGGTGGAATTTTGACTCTTATGTAGAAGCCATGAATTCAATTCAAGTTCTTCCTGAGGTATGGGTCTTTCTACATGCCTTTTTTTGTTACAGGACGACCGACATCATATTGATTTCACGTCAACATATTCCCACCGTGTGCTCATCTAGTGTTGAAATATATAGACCACAATATGAAATCCTTTGAGAAAGTATAGTAAAACTCGAATTAAACTAATTTAACTTAGGTCAATTGAGGGGTTTGCCGGAAAAGGGGCGTATACGTCAATATGGCGAATTGAGATACATGCAATCTAAGATTTTGAAATTCACATGAATAAAATGTTATACACGCACGCAGCCCTGTCCTGCAGGTACGTACAGTACAATCAAAACAAAATTTCGCTACTATAAATTCACTACATTTTAAACCGTTTTCCCGAAGAAGGGCGTATAGGTCTATCCGCCTTTCTTCCGGCAAAGCCCTCAATTACGCCCAAGTTCAAATCACGAGGATGGTGAAGTTATTTTAATGGACAAAGCATGAGAAGTTTTTGTAGCGGGGAGGAGATTGTGTTGTATTTTCTTCATAATTTAACTAACACTTTCCAAAATTCAAATTTCATTATCATCTCCAACTCGACAAAAAATAGGTCGCCAGCTGTGTTTTACGGCGTGGAATTGATAATGATTGTTCCTCTCGATTTGTCTAAAGATTGGTTGGTGGAGATGGTCGTGGATTCTAGACGACTTAGACCTATAGATCTGCATCAGAGGCACCGGAACCCTTCCATGTTCTTGCTTGTCTGATGTGAAGACTTAGGCCTACCCTCAAAATTTCACGAGAGGATCCCTGCGAGGGGAGTATGGTCATTGTGGGGTAAGAGGAGAGGGTAAGCTAGTAACTCAGCGTCTTTGAAGGAGCAGGTGGATGGGGATGGTGTAACTGGCCGACTGGGACAAACAAGACTCAGTCATTCGCTAACCGGTTCCGTGTCAGGCCTTTGTTATGACTACGCTTCGAGACTTCGGACTCAATAGAGCAGTTCAGTGGGAAATCCGCATAACGGCGTAGTGAGTATAGTGGGTGGGGATACTATGGAATATATGCCAACAAATACGCAAAGAGAAACGCTCTGGATTTGAAGGTTCTGACGAATAATTTCGTTTTCATACAAACCTATTTTCAAACTGTGTCTGAAATTATTACACGGTTAGAAATTCAGAGCAAGAGATGCCGGAAGCCCTCAAATTAATTGAGGAGATAACACAGAGAATTAATAAGGCACCAAGTACATCGGTTACTGAATATGTAAAACAGAAGTGGAAATCAATTTTATGTAAAAATAACGGATATGGAATATTGTGAAACATAAACAGCAAATTAGTGGACACAGAGTCACCCGAGAATAAAGGACTGTCTCTTAGAGATTGCAATTATGTTAGTTTTTTTCGTTTTGCTCCTATCATGTCATGCAACGTAGAGGGCAGCTTTTCACAGTACAAACTTTGTTTAGCGGATAACCGAAAAAGATTTACGTTTGAGACACTGAAAATGTATCTTGTAGTACATTGCAATTCGGTACTGTAACTGCACTTCCTAAAGACGACCAATAGGGTAAATAAAGAAATTAAAATTGCTACATGTTTATTTCCACCATTAACACTGTGTATAATTAAACATAAATGCTTATAAAAGACAGGAGAATAAATGTTTTTCACATTCTTTTGACATGCATATTTACTTTCAGAGTCAACAATCTATAGTACATGCACAGTAAACTTATTGTATCGGGTCCCAAGTCTCGAAGCCTAGGTTATAAGAGTGGAGGGAAAAACTCACATTCCATGCCCGGATCTTCTCCTGAAATTCGAACAGTGTGAGATATCTTGGAAAGTATTTTGGTATATTGTTCATATACCGACATCTAGAAAGAAATGTTAGTGAGCATTAAATATTTTTTAAAGAAGCTGTTCAAAGTTATAATGTTAGGGTGACTTCTAAACACAATCATCGTGAAAGCCTAAAAATCCAGATGATGAAGGTGATGATATTTCTCCTCACATTTTCTGCGGATTTGTACTAGACAACATTTGCATGTTTCAAACAATAGTGATTAATACATACGCTGCATATTCAAAGTGTGCAATTACTTCTGATCTGATACCAAAGGTCGTCGTATTCTACTTCTTCAAATATTTTCAAGCCGTATTCCCTAAGTTAATATGTCCAATTTTTCTAAATACAATATCATGGGCTTACTGGAAAAGGTAGGCCTATTACGTTAACTATATAGGAAAGCAATGAGACATGTCAACTTTTTCTATTAAGCTAAAAATATATTTTAAGACGAATATATCTGACGTTGGGTTAGCACGATGTCGAACAAAAGCGTAAAACAACGCAAGACATGACATTAAAACGGTCAAACTCTGAACGTCGTAGACGGGCTTCGAACCCATGAATGGTTTCCATACGACGTAAAAACTGGTACTAGAAGTCAAAGTATAAAGACTACCATGATTATCTTATTATTATCTGATTATAGATCGATAAATATTTTATTACTAAATAGTTCCGATATAAGAATTAGACGGATCAACAGAGATATAAGTATAAATAGATATAGACAGTCACGGACAGACATTGATTGATCGATCGATTACTGGTGGAGAGTGGAACATACCTACTGGCCGTTAGGCTCCTGTACGAGACCAAAACTCTACCTCCATAGTTGAATTTTGAAATGGACGAGAAATGGCAATTAAATTTTGACGAGAGCGCGCACATTCAGGAGATGGCTTTTGATACGTACCGGTAACGTTAATCTACTAGATGGACCTCTCAGTTTTACTTCACTTCCGAAGGAAGTCAGACTAACGATTTCAATCGCTCTGATAAATTAGGCCGGCTTGTGACTTCCACAAAGTAAGTACAGTATTAATTATTATATTAGCTCACAAAATTCCAATATGAGCAAAGGCCCCTTGCTCAGCAAGGTGGCTTCAGAAAGCAATTTCTGGTAGTCATTCAAGGAAGGTTCATGCACGATTTTAAAATGTCTTCTTTTCTACACTTCAGTCTTTAGGAGTCTCGGTTTGCCAAGCACTGTCACAGGTGGCGGTTCTAAGCACTTTTTGATCACTGTTCGCCGAAGTTCTTTTCGAGTTTTTAGTCCAACTCACTTTTTATCTTTCCAAGTTTCTCCTGACGATTCGTGGATTCCACGCTGTTAACTGTAGGTCTTTCGATTCTGCCAGACGCATCACGTGACCGGTTAATCTCCTCGTTATATTCCTGGCTTTGACGGCAGGATCTTTGATTTTATACTGTTTCTGATAGCCCCATGATATAATATGTCCCTTATGATATAAAAAAAAAACTTTGCGCTTCATTTTGTTCTGGCATCTTCTAGGCATGTTTCATTCTCTTTTTAAGTTTAGCTCCATATGTAAGGACTGGAAGTACGCATCTGTTCATTACGACTCCCTTTGATCTCCATTTTGTGTTAATTAGTCGAAAATATAAAATTTATGGTTATTTCTTCGTGGTTGCAATGTTGTAGGCTATAGGGATGATGAAAGAAAATTCATTAAGATAAAAAATCAGTAATCTATCCCTGTTCAATTTTGAATTCTGTCCCCCTTGCTCTCAAATTTTGTCCTACTTCCTCTCAAATCCCATCATCCTTTCACTCACATTATTCTTTCTCTTCTACCTTATTCTCCTTTATCTTATATTCTATCCTTCTTTCTCCTGTAAGTTATTCATTCATTTTTCTTATATCCTATCCTAATTTCTCTCAAATTCTATCCCCTTTTTTCTCTAAAATCCTGTGCTAATTTCTAAAAAATCTTGTTCTCCTTTCTCTAAATATCCTGTCATCACTTCCTAAAATCCTGTCCTCATTTCCTAAAATCCTGCCCTCATTTCCTAAAATCCTGTCCTCCTGTTCTCATTTCCTAAAATCCTGTCCTCCTCCCTCTAAATTTCTGTCCTCCTTCCTCTAAAATCCTGTCCTCCTTCCTCTAAAATCCTGCCCTCCTTCCTCTAAAATCCTGTCCTCTTTCCGAAATCCTGACCTCCTCTGTCCTTCTCCATCTAAAATCCTGTCCTCCTTTCTCTAAAATTCAGCCCTTAGTCCTTTTCTATGCAATCATTTTATCTTATATCATGCAATTCTTTATCTTATATCCTGTTTTCCTTTTTCTCAAATAAGTTCTCCTTTCTCTCAAATCCAGCCCTCATTTGTCTCAAATCCTGTCCTTTTTTCTCTCACATATCTCTTTTTCCCAAATCCCATCAATCTCTTTCTGAAATTCCATCATTCTCTCTCTCAAATTCCATCATTCTGCCTCTCTAGTCCCATCATTCTCTCTCTCAAATTCCATCATTCTCTCTCTCTCGAATCCCATCATTCTCTCTCTCAAATTCCATCATTCTCTCTCTCATAATTCTCTCTCTCAAATCCCATCATTCTCTCTCTTATGTCCCGCCATCCTTCCTCTTATGTCCTTCCATATCGTTCTATTATTTTATTCTCTTTTTTATGTCACTTCCTGCCGTTTGTTGTATGTTTTTAACTAATTATGAATTTTAAATTATTTGTTTAATATATTATTTAATTGCTTGTTTTCTATTTACTTAAACCGCTGTCCTTTCCTTGTTCAGTGATTATTTTCGTCCTTTCCCCTTTCTATAGTTTTTGTACCATCCCCCTCTTCGTAAGATGTGAACGCAATCTATACATAGTTAATACTTCTCTAAGCTAGAATTTATTTTTGTACACCCTGTATCGGTAATCGCTGTCAGATTGGATGCAGTGCACAGTGATTAGGGAATGTCCATTGCGACACTGTCGTGACAGGCAGGACACTGAACTTACAGTTAGCGTGATCACGGCCACATCACTGCATAAAAAAGCAAAGATTTCGTAACACTGTTGTTACTGTATAACTGTTTCACCTTCGTCCTCCTTCATTACTTCAAGTCCAGATTAAATGTTTAGACTAATTACAAGAATGTACGGAAGATTTCAACCTTCATTACACGAGGTTTAAATTAACATATTCTAAACCACATATTTAATATTAAATTTTACATTTTATACAAGCAAGTTTAGCTTCATTTCAAATTATGTCAAAGTAAAGTTATGAGAAAAAGCGGATACCTCACAGCGAAAGAGAGAAAGTGGGCTGACATATGATTCTAAATAGTTCAGCCAAGAAGAGAAGTTTATTAGTATATAAACATTACCTGAAACCTTAGTGCTGCTTCTTCAGGCAGTTCACTAGCTTACGATTATTTATTTGGACACCTTACGCTGTATTTTGTATAATCATAAAACGAACGCAACTAAAAATTCCCATATAAAGGAACACGTCCACTATGCAACCTGCTGGATTTGGCTTGCCTCTTCGACGGTCGTACCCAGGATGGATCTTTGCACTAGGCTCGCTTTGGCCTATTGTGCAACCTATATA
This sequence comes from Periplaneta americana, assembly GCF_040183065.1. Classification (NCBI taxonomy): domain Eukaryota; kingdom Metazoa; phylum Arthropoda; class Insecta; order Blattodea; family Blattidae; genus Periplaneta; species Periplaneta americana. The sequence continues at coordinate 122,871,624 of NC_091118.1, read as the reverse complement.
GGGTGTAAGGGGTATAAGTGTCGCCCTTTTCACAGTCGTCGGGGACGGTCTACAAGATCAAAAAATGTCCGTACAACATAGGGTCAAAACTTGATAGTTTAAAATTACGAAAACAATTACTGTACATCAGTAGGTATATCTACCAAAGATTTGATATTATTTTAAATACATATTTGTGTGTTCTATTACGCTTTCGTGAAATTAAATAAAAATGTATGCTTAAATTTGTTAATATTCTGGCATGAGAGACGTGGCAACGTGTTCAGCAGGCAGTACTCTGCACAGACGTACATATGTACATGTCAGCTGAGTTCAAGCTCCCTGTCCATAGGTCTACTGTCGAGCGGATGACAGTTCGGTACCAGGTATTCGATAAACAACTTACAATGTCATTCACAATTTAGGAATGTCATATGTTATTAATTTATGGAGAAAGTAGTCGTAATTCAAGCGAGGCAGGAAGATGTATCGTCAATGTTTTCCGCAATGAAGGTTACCTAATAGGCGAACTTTTGTAGCGGTTTCTCAACTATTATTAGAAACTATGATTCTCTTACCTCGTTTCGAAACTCACACAACCAGAAATTTCTTTAAAAATGGTACTGCTTTATGGAAGTGGGAGGGATTGAAATGTTGCATAAGAAAAAAAAAAGTTCGTGTGATTTTGTGCAGTAAACTATTATTGTTTATTTTTTAGACATAAAATAAAAAAATGAACCAATATTGCCAATATTGTTGAATAAAATGGAAATATACCATAATGTTATGTTAATGAAGTTGAAAGTTTGTATTTGCTGTTCGTTTTATGTAAACAACGGTCCGCCATAGAACAGATCATCTGTTTTGTACCGGTACGTCTGTACCAGCTTGAGCTGTACCGTGAACTTGTAAACTCCCTCATCCCCATCCAGCAACGTTGCCAAACATCTAATATTGTAAACTTTAATAATTAGTTAAATATTGCAATTAGAAAAAAATTAAGGCATGAACAGTCATCAGTTAAAATAATGGAACTTATACTCCTTACACACTGTATATACAATGATTGAACAAATCCGACAGGTGGCCATCCTGCCTCAGCTCTGAAAGAGCCCATCAGATAGGTGCCTGAAAACCCAGAGCCCGTAGCACCAACCTCTTCCCATATCAACGGAAACCCGTACACTGCCCCTAACACTTCACCCCAGTCTGTTTTCTAACTATTTGTGATGATAGATGAAATTATTGGGTGATAGAGAATTTGGTGGAATGATAGAGGGAAAGGGTAAACCCTCTGCAACGTCTGCTTTATCCATTACAAATTCCATCACAACCTGGCCGGGGATTTACACTCTAGTAAATAAGCCACAAACGCGAAATAAGTTACTGGTACTTAATAGTTCTGTATTGATCCTCACGGAGATGAGTGCAGGATTTAAATGGTAAGTGCAAATAAGGTCAGCAGCATACTGCATCGGACGTTCTCTCTCGGACAGGACGGTTTTGTCTCGGAAAGGACGGTTTTGTCTCGGACAGGGCGGTTTTGTCTCGGACAGGACGGTTTTGTCTCTGACAGGACGGTTTTGTCTCTGACAGGACGGTTTTGTCTCGGACAGGACGATTTTGTCTCGGAAAGGACGATTTTGTCTCGGACAGGACGGTTGTGTCTCGGATAGGACGGTTTTGTCTCGGACTGTACGATGTGACGATGATTACACATGAAGCTGTAGTACGCATCGAATATTCGTCCCGGAATATTCGTCTGATTCAGTATGTTGCAAATTCATAATGCCTGTAATCACAGTCCCAGCGAACGGTCCCAGACAACACCGTCCTGTCCGAGACAGTAAGCTATGTCCGATGCAGTATGCCACCGGCCTAAAGACTCGAAGAAGGGATAACAACCTGCCATGGGCAAGGCTTCGAGAAAATGTCTTTATAAACAGTTTGTTTTTGTTTAAACGTTACAAAACACATCCTTAAGTTTGGCCCACTTTTTATATCGCAATACACTATAGGCTATAACACGTATGCTTAAGTCACACAACACTGTTCTACTTTCAAGGAACAATAAGTAGCCCACTGACATACCGCTATTTTTAGATAACTCTACATTCGTAACTAGAGTTTAAGTTAAGTAAATCATTAGTTCGTCTCGGCATTAGGAAACATGGTAATTGTTACCCATTATATTATCGCTAACAATATTGTCGTCGTGTTAAGTGCCAGACCGAAAGACGAAAATTTTCCACTTATTCCGCACTTTAGTCCGAATGAAGTGTAATTATAATATCTTTTAGACTTTGGCGGTGATTTTGTTCAGTCGTAATTAATATTTTGGACCTACAAATGTGTGTTGGAGAAATATCTCTAACTCTTCGAAACTACTTGCTGATTAAGTATGATTTGAGACCTAGATGTAGAAACAGGCAACGTTTCGGAGTTAGGCTACGTGTCGGAAGGTTCTATCATCAGGAAAAGAAGAGAAAAGCGGAACGGGGAAATCTAGCTCTGAGATCCGTTACTAAGATGTAAAACATAAAAAAAAATTAATATGCCATGTGGAGTTTGACGCATTGCTGGATCACATAGTATAACCTTTTCTTGTGATCCATCATCAAGGAAAGAAGAAAAAGCGGAACGGGGAAATCTAGCTCTGAGATCCGTTACTAAGATGTAAAACATAAAAAAATTTAATATGCCACGTGGAGTTTGACACATTGCTGGATCACATAGTGTAACCTTTTCTTGTGATCCGTCGTCAGGAAAAGAAGAGAAAAGGGGAACGGGGAATCTATCTCTGGGATCCGTTACTAAGATTGTAAAATATAAAAAAATTAAATGTGCCACATGGAGGTTGACACATTGCTGGATCACACAGTAGGCCTATAACCTTTTCTTGTGATCCATCATCAGGAAAATAAGTGAAAACGGGAACGGGGAAATTTAGCTGTGAGATCCGTTACTAAGATTGTAAAATATAAAAAAATTGAATATGTCACGTGGAGTTTGATACATTGCTGGATCACATAGTATATATAACCTTTTCTTGTAATCCGTCATCAGGAAAAGAAGAGAAAAGGGAAACGGGAAAATCTATCTCTGGGATCCGTTACTAAGATTGTAAAATATAAAAAAATTGAATATGTCACGTGGAGTTTGACACATTGCTGGATCACAAAGTATAACCTTTTCTTGTGATCCGTCATCAGGAAAAGAAGAGAAAAGGGGAACGGGGAACTCTATCTCTGGGATCCGTTACTAAGATTGTAAAATATAAAAAAAAATTGAATATGTCACGTGGAGTTTGACACATTGCTGGATCACAAAGTATAACCTTTTCTTGTGATCCGTCATCAGGAAAAGAAGAGGAAAGGGAAACGGAGGAATCTATCTCTGGGATCCGTTACTAGGATTATAAAACATAAAAAAATGAATATGCCACGTGGAGTCTGACACATTGCTGTATCATATAGTAGGCCTATAATCTTTTCTTGTGATCCGTCATAAGGAAAATAAGAGAAAAGGGAAACGGGGGAATCTATCTCTGGGGTCCGTTACTAAGGTATAAAACATTAAAAAATGAATATGCCACGCGGAGTCTGACACATTGCTGTATCATATAGTATAACCTTTTCTTGTAATCCGTCATAAGGAAAATAAGAGAAAAGGGAAACGGGGGAATCTATCTCTGGGATCCGTTACTAAGATTATAAAACATAAAAAAAATTAATATGCCACGCGGAGTCTGACACATTGCTGGATCATATAGTATAACCTTTTCTTGTGATCCGTCATAAGGAAAATAAGAGAAAAGGGAAACGGGGGAATCTATCTCTGGGATCCGTTACTAAGATTATAAAACATAAAAAAATGAATATGCCACGCGGAGTCTGACACATTGCTGGATCATATAGTATAACCTTTTCTTGTGATCCGTCATAAGGAAAATAAGAGAAAAGGGAAACGGGGGAATCTATCTCTGGGATCCGTTACTAAGATTATAAAACATAAAAAAATGAATATGCCACGTGGAGTCTGACACATTGCTGGATCATATAGTATAACCTTTTCTTGTAATCCATTATAAGGAAAATAAGAGAAAAGGGAAACGGGGGAATCTATACATGGGATCCGTTGCTAAGATTGTAAAACATAAAAAAATGAATATACCACGTGGAGTTCGACACATTGCTGGATCACATAGTATAACATTTTCTTGTCATCGGCAGATTACATTATTGACTCAATCATTTAAACTTAATTTACATATACTGCAAAACAGTTGTAAAACTGTAAGTTTCAATTTTGAATTTCGTTAGTATTCGAATAAACACAAATGTCATAGTTCGAAACACTTTTTTTAAGACTTTTGAGCAAAATATTACAGCACATATTGAACATGCAGATACACAATTACTTCATTCTAGCTGTTCCGAGAAAATAAATTTTGAACTACTCTAACAACTCCTTCTGGCCATCTGAAATCTGTTCATATCTATGTTTTTTTACTTGTTTATTTAACGACGCTGTATCAACTACTAAGTTATATGGCGTCGATGAGATATGTGATTGTGAGATGGTATATGGCGAGATGAGGCCGACAATTCGCCATAGATTGCCTGACATTCGCCGTAAGTTGGCCGAAACCTCGGAAAAAACACAACCAGGTAATCAGCCCAAGTGGGGATCGAACTCGTGCCCTAGCGCAACTCCGGATCGGCAGGCAAGCTCCTTCACCGATTGAGCTACGCCGATGGCCACGATCTATATGTAAACTGCTTATGAACAACTTTCAATTATTCTTTTGATATGTCTTAGTTTTTTCTGAAGGACTGGAAATATTTTCCGCTGGAACATAACAGCATTCAATGCATTTCTGGGATATGAATTACAAGACTTTGTTCTTATGAGCAACTGGAAATGAGATAAGGAGAGTAGGGAACGTTAAATTAATGATCTTGGCAGGGAGGACATCTTCAGAAAAACTGTGTCTTAAAAATGCTTGGAAGAATCCTGTTTTGAAAGAATTCACGTCTCACATTACTGATAAAACGTATTTGTTCTAAAAACTGCAAACATCTGGACCATTGCATTCTGCTTACATAGTACTAAATAGGCTAATATCAATTGCGAACGGGTGAGAGAAGGATTTTCGATTCAAGAATTTTCACGTCGTTGACATGAGACACAGCTGTTGGATATTATAAAACGTAATTTCTTAAATATTCCGTTGTCGTTCATGCAATATCGCATAAAGCCACATATTCAACGAATATGGGTTGCATTCCTAGAGATTTCTCTTCCTCCCTCAGGGACTGGATGTGTGTACCATATCCTGTGTTTGGCAGCTTTGCATAATGCTGAATGAATGATCAGGAAGTCCAGATATTTGTGAATGTATGATATTGGAGTATAAAACAATAATAGAATATAAATTGTTCTAGCATACAATTCTTAAAATAGATGGTGATGGTGATGATTATCATATTCGCAATTTATTCGTTTTATTACACTTCATATCTGGCTTGAGGAGTGAAATGTGTTATCACAGCGAAAGTAAATTGAATAAAGCAGACAACCTGATCCCTGAAATCTCCACCACGTTGTAGTTTTATTTGACTAATGCTATTTGTCAGACACATTAAACCATTTAGTTCAGCCTCACGGTCGAAAATTACATAGCAAAGTGACGTCAGCTTACTTTCAACCTTCGCATAACTCGACGTCAGTCTGTCATACGACACGACTATATTTATTACAACGTCCGCACTACTAAATTAAATCTTCATTCATATAAAAACAGAGAAAACACATTCACTCCCATAGTGAACTGAAAAGTGAATTAAGATATATTATCAGCTTCGCTAAACTGGTAGGAGTAAAAATAAATTTAATCACCAAAAATATTAAGGTCACCTATTCAGCATTCTGAAGCTTACATGTATATTTCTGCAGAATTATACTCGTATATGATTATTTTGAGTATAATATCCTTTCTATTTACTCGGAGGACATTCCTACCGTCAGTAATAGAGTCTTAGTATTAGAGAGTTAGTTTCGAATAACTTGGTCGCCCACCAATTACGTTGTTCCCAAAATTAAAATGGGAATTACCACAATTTTATGAACATTTCAGATCTCACGGCAGTCTACTAATTACTGTACCTTGTTCGCCATTACAACCGAGGTTCTAGTGTTCACATCCAGTCGAGAGTTATAAAAATCCTTAGCATGACTTCTTCCTGGGAATTTCGTGTCATGCTGTACTTGCGGAACGTAAAGGAATCTATTTCTGAACGAGAAGGCTTCAGGAAAAAATCGTCGATAATTTCTGATCTAGGGTAGGCCTAAGTCAAATTTCAACTCTGGGGGACTACAAACGGTCCGTTTGGATACCCAAACACTGCGTTAAGTTTTTCCAGTCTCCGCCTCTAAACGATCCTAATGTTTCTGGTCACATGAATTTGAAGTTGATCGTTTCATAGTTCTTTTAATTTATGACATGTCTGTAATATTGAAACTAAAGCTAGTCGACTATGTATGCAATGGCAATGCAGGGGAGGAAGGAACTGGTCTACTTGCCTCATAAGTGGTGCCTTCTTGGTATCACTTGTGAGGTTCAGACCTGTCTTCGGATAGTTGACTAAACAACAACAATGTAACTAATTAAAAAAAGGACTTTTTGAATTATTTATTGATGTAGGCCTAATAGTTTAAGCATGTATGTATTTATGTATGTATGTATGTATGTATGTATGTATGTATGCATGCATGCATGCATGAGTGCGTATGTAAAGTCTTGCAGACAAAATAACTGACCGACTGCCACACGCTAAGTCCCCTTCGGAAGACTTCGGTTGTTTCCGTGAAAGCTTAGGTTTGTACGTGAAGGAATTTCCTATACACGATTCCGCTATGTGTTTCCTTTGTTTTGTTTGTTTCTTTTCCTCTATGTTTATAGGTCAAGTGTTAAGAATAATCTATAACGAAGATGTATTCAAGGAGTAAATTAGGTGCAAAATAAACATCCTTTTCCTAGTCGTGTGAATCAGGCGCTGCCCGAAATGGACTTAGACAAATTCACGCTAGAGGAGATCAGTCATTTTTTGTGTTTAAGGCTGTACATATGTATAAGTGTGTGTGTATATGCATGCGAGTGTGTATATACAGCAAGTATGTATTCTCATATGCGCGTATGCATATATTGGCAGAAGGATTAGACCAGCATTTAAATTCTGAGGATTGTTACTGATGAGTGAATATAAATTTGGTATAATTCACGTATAATATATTATAATAACCGCTATTATGATATGCAAAATAGCGGGAAATTATTGCATTCTTTCGAGACCAAATCTATGAAATTTTTACAGAGATCATTCCACTGAGCAAATAGGCCCTAACTTTAAGTATTGAATACCCCCCGAAATAAGGGTCTAAGTACATAGGGAAAAAATGTACCATATACCCTTATTCCGGGGGGGGGGGAGGATATTCAATGAAATTGATGCCAGCACCTGAATCGTCAAGTATGAAGCAAGGAGATGAATAGATAGAAGGGTGTTTCCCTGGCTATGGTATAAACTATTAAAAAATAAACTGGAATCAGAAATCTTCGTTCCGTAAAGCCCTTTTACTAGTTATACCTAATAACCAGGTAAAGTCAGGAATTTAAGTTTCCTATAGCCACATAATTTGCATTTGGAAAGTGTTAAATGAAATACATTATAGTAGTAAAATAATAACATTATTAGGAACAAAAGTATTTTACGCATTTCGTCACTGAAAACGAATTTTAAATCAGATTAAGGAAAACAAATTTGTTCTTTTACAAGGAGATAAAACCATAATACCCCATGAGACTTCTGTCAGCATAATAAATGTTGAATGAGGTTTACTTCAGTATCACATAAAAAATAATGTCATCAAAATCCACTGCCTTAAAATATTGTAAAACAATTAAGTACTACATACGTATATGTTTGACATTGTTTACTAATGTGAGGAGTTTTATCGCTTTAAGATATTTTTGTCGAGACATTTTTTTAATTAAGGTCAAGTTATCCCTAATTAAGATCATGCTCCAATTAGTTTAAGATATTTTAAACAATTATCAATAAAATTAATCCACTACTAGACCTACTTACGTTTTTAAAGAATCAGAGGAAGAGTGGCAAATTTTCGGCTATATCTCTTTTGCAGTGCTTATCATCAATAAATATTGCAACTGGTTAGCGTTATCAGTTAAAAATAATAAACCCTAAGACCTATTAGATTATCAGTTCATGTTTTCTTAACTGTTATCAACTTTTGAAGTGATATGTGATAAACAGTTGCGGAAAGAACTGCTTAAAAATAACACGTAATGGACTTTGAATTAAGTACACTAAGATCCTCTTTAATTTCTCATTATACGATGCAGAGGAAAAGTAGTGTCATATTGCAAAAATAATTCGAAATTGATGTTGATATTTTTCGGCACGTCCTCTGTCCGCACGTGTACAGCCATTCCCCCAGTGACGGGGTTTTATCTACATTCTACATCTATACCTACAGCTCAATCCATTACCAAAATATTAACTTCCAAACACAGTATAATAATTCTTGTCAATCATAATAGCAGAGTATTTTATGTTCTTGTGCCAAAATTCCACAAAAATTACAACTTATTCTAGGACCGTTTCTATCACAGTCTTCTTGATTTTTCTGTTACACAAGAAATAATACAAAAAAAAAAAAAGAGTATGAAATCTATGTCCCATAAAATTCACATCATGGTGGTTAAATATAGTATTACACAGAACTTACTATTAATAAACAAGTCGTAACAATGTTAACATTTAAGTAGTCGCGTGGAGGTCATGTTGACCCCCAGTGGTTAGTTTGTATTATTTTACGCTGTTGCCTACATTGTCCAGCTTATCAGTACCTTCCTGGAAGGATGTCGGCAATACGACTACATGATAACTTCCAGTTTATCACTGTCATTTGTTGCGTTAATTTAAATTTTCTAGGCTGGGGGTTCTGTTGACCCCCATGCGACTATTAATGTCACAAATTAGTCCACAAGTAGTATAGTGTTATTTTTGTGATTCTATACGTGAAATCCCTTACTTTACAAGATTATGGCAAGTAATGATGCATACGAGCTAGAATATTTACATAGAACCAGGATATTTCATATTTTAATTCGTGTTTTTAATTGGGGGTTACTCTAACCCCCACACACTACTAATGCTACAAATCAGTCCACAAGTATTACAGTGTTACTTTGTGGTGTATATACATGCAAATTATTACTTAAGAACATTTTAGCAAGTAATGACCCATATGAGCTAGAAAGTTTACGTGAAATTATGAATTTTATATTTTAATTCGTATATTTGCTTGGAGGTCACTTTGACTCCCACGCGAGTACTAATGTCATAAAATAGTTGTCGACACTTCATCGTTATTGTATGTTTCATATTTATGTGGGGATTCCAGAAGAGAGAAAACTTTGACAAAAGTATTGTGACTGGATATTGTCAGGGATAACATGAACACGATTAATTTGTGAATTATTAACTTCTTACGGTGGCCATCGCATTAGCTACATGATATGTATCAAGAAGAAGGAATATATTTTTAACGATATTCAATAATTTATAAATCCGCAAATGCACGTAAGAGTTACAACCATGGATTAATTTAAGTAACCACAGCATTACTATTCTAATTGTAAGTTAGTTCATTAATGGACAAAGCTGTTGTATGTAAATTAGATTTTCATCAACTAACCAAAGATTATCTTGCCATTCCATTGAACCGTTCGATACTCCACTATTGTCTCATCTCACAGATACTAAATTATTATTTCTGCACTTAAAATGACTGTTATAATAACTGAACTGCATGGAAAATATGTCTTTATTGTTGAAGATACAACATTTTATGTTTAAATATTCTTATATTTTAATTACAACAGCCTTCTTGGAGAGACACTTTTTTAAGTGACATGATTTTGCATATTAATAGAGTAAATTTATTTATGAAATTGTAAATGAATTTCTTTCAAATTAAAAGACTGGTTAAGATTCACGCCTTTCTACTCTGCTATTTAAGGACACCGTATCCATTATTAGGCTGTTTCGCGTCATTGCAATTGATGGCGTCGAAGTAGTCTTGATGAGATGAGGCTAAGGATCCACAATGAGATTACCTGATATTTGTCTCACAGTTGGGGAAAACTTTGGAAAAGTCTAATTAGATACTCAGTCCAAGCGGGAATCGAACTCACGCCTAAGCGTAGCTCCCGTAGAGTAGGCAAACGCGTATCCTAATACTACGACCCTTCTTTCTGGGTGATGGAGACCCTGCCAGAGACTACAATTATTATTATCATTAATTTCTCTAAATAGATTTACAAAACCTCTGATGACAATTACATTAATATTCTCATTATAGAAATAGAAATATATATATTCTCCCTGTAACATAGTCCTAGTAAGCTTATATTAAATTAATTTTCATCATTTTACTAGCTATTTCAAATATTAAATTAATTATAATTCATTAAATTAAATTAGCTGATAAATTAAGTTACTACTTTACCTTATAGATTTATCTAAATTTAAATAAATATGTAGTGAAGAATATTGCTGGAGAACCTTTTAAGTGTAGTGTAAATATTTGTAATTTAAATTTATGTATTGTATTGATTAAGGATGGTTGAGTGGAAGAGAAGGCCTTATGGCCTTAACTCTGCCAGCGAAAATAAAACATTATTATTATTATCATTATTATTATTATTATTATTAGTATTACAATAAGAATTTTAAAGTATACTTACAGCCTCCTTAAATGCAGTTCATTGGTCATTTTAAAAGAATAGATTAAACGAAATAATAAATAATTTAAAATGATATAATATAAAAAAATAAAATGAATAAAAAAACAAAATTACACAAAATAAATAAAATAAGCTATAATAAATACAATAATTAACAGGACTTTCAGATGGCAGGACAGCCGAAAGAATATCTGAAGTTGTATTTTATCATTTAGAAGAATTTAAGTGTAGCAATAAATTAATTGCTCAAAAGTACGACGGAACATCGGTAAATATTGGGCAGTACAATGGCTTAAGAGTATTCTTCGCAACTAAAATGGGTAGGAGAATCGAACTTCACTACTAATAAATTGCCAGTTCCAGAATGCTCAGTCAAAGACTAACATAGCCTACTTGTATTGATTTTGCATGCTCTATTATTATTATTATTATTATTATTATTATTATTATTATTATTATTATTATATTGTTATTATTACTACTAATATTATATTATTAATATTAGTTTCTGTCTTGGTCATCAGTCGTCAATCTCATATCTTATAGCCTATACAAAAAAATATCACGAGTCGCCACTGTAGTTAACAACATTTAGAGCAAAATATATGTACGTGTGTTGCACAGAAAAATCATCTGAAAAAAACTTGTTGGAATGATAGGTGGAATCAGAAAGCGTAGCTTGTAAAGTAACGAGTCAGAAAGGTCTCCTTACGACATTATAGGCTCTTAAATTGTTTGTGCGTTAGAATGTAAAACTACATTAATACAAAGTAATGTTTCATTTTGCTACACAGGAGGTGTTCAAAGTCAGGGTCATCAACTTTCATGGAAAAGTGACGTTTTTATGAGCTTCAAAATGTCACGTCACTTGGTAACTGCTGATACTTCTGCAGTACGAACATCAATATTATTTTCCTATACCATTCTTGCGTTGTAAATTATGTTTTTTTTCAGTTATACCTACAAACAGGAACCCTACAGTGACTGCCATTATCCAGTGACAACTGAGTCCAAGACGTAAGTTAAACTTGACGACACGTAACTTCATAAAATATAGGCTATTTTGAAACTTGTTTATAATGTAGGCTATGTGTATCTAATGCCTAAACACTTCACTTGCGTGATTCGGGTTCCGCATATTTCGGGCAGATGGCAGAACTGTGACCCATTTTCCAGTTGCACACAACTTCAGCGGGGCATGTTAACAAGATGTACAGGGACATCATTTTATTTTTACTAACATTTTTAATATTAACCTGTCTATACCTTTAGAGAACCGGAAACACCGCTTGCTCCCCCCTCTAAGACTGGAGTTCGATGATACTGGCGTAAAACACAAATCACTCTACTAAGTATAGGAAGGAAGAAAAGTAGTTCATCCATTTACGTAAACTAGGAAATATCGCGATTTTGAGTTTGATAATTTTCATTAGGTTTTTCTTTAATGAAAGAACAGTACTGTATTAAGAATAAGTGTTTTTACTCACGAAGTGAGTTATCCATGCGAACGTATTCATTATGCAGTGTATATTATACTGTCTACAGCACATTAGCGTACAATATAGAGAAAGAAGTTAAATTGAAAAAGAATCATAATATGAATATTTAAACACAATTTTGAAAATGGTGGCCGTTCATTTCGATACAGGCTTCAGTTCTTTTGTGCATATTATCGCACTATAGACTATTGCATCTAATTCCAATTGCCAGTTTCGTCCTTCGTACTAGTAACTCATGTTGAAATAATTCTGTACCTACTCTACGTACTGTAAATTCAATCTTCACTTCTGCCCGACCCGAAAATATAAAATTACTCAGACATGCTATCTACTGTCCGTCCAAGTGGTTATGCCGCAGGATTGTAGAAAGGGAGGAAATCAAGTGACAGTTAATTACTTAACGAGGCCCTTTTATTTAAGTTAAATTAAACAGCTGTATAATATTACGTAAACTTCCAATTCCTAAGAGAAATTAATGTTTTCAGAAAAGAGCTAAGACAGCCCAGCTATTACAGAGGGGCGAGCAGAAGCAGGTGGGGGAAATCGGGATGCGACGTAGGCAAACGGACAGTACCTGTGCGAAAATATGATTCAATATTGAAAGCTCTTTCGTCACTGGAAACGCGAACATATTTCTGGAACGTACTATACTCAGTAACTCAGTACTGCTTACTATCTGCGGTCTTGGTTCTGTGTGGAGTTGGAACTTCCTTAGTAGAAGGGGTGGGAGTGAAGTACATTCAAAAACTCAGGTACAATAAAAATTGAAGTAAAAATAAAATGATGTCCCTGTATATCTGTGGAGAGTTCTATCGTGTAGAGTAGTAGGGTTAGTGTATAATATGCAAGTGTTCGTGTAAGTGTAGTGTAGTGTAGTGTTGGTGATGGGTGAGGATGAGGATGAAGATAAGAAAGGGAGAAGAGGAAACCCAGTACCAGCACGTAGCCTATTCCTGTCGAATAGCACCAAGGGAGCTGTCAGGCTTAACGTCCCCGTTCAACGGACGAATCACTATCAACAGTGGCATATAACTTCTCTTCATATATACTGCGGAGAGATTTGAGATTTAACCCAGATATATTGGTATAGGCTACAATCTGACTCCGCTGTGAATCGAACACGGGCCGGCTACTCTGGAGGCAGACAGGCTACCACAGAGCTAACCTGGCGGTGTTATAGTGTTATTATACTTTATTGCAAGAGTAAAACTTTACCCAACGAACAAAATACGTTCCATAATTTTTACGAATGTAATAAATTGTAAGTATAACATTATAAACGTATTCCAGACGCTATTTTTTGTATGGCAACTTTATGAAACAATGAATAAACAAATAAATAACATATTATCAAATTTGTAATTATGGTTATTTGAAATCGTGGTCTATGAAGAATGAGTTGCTATGACAACAGTGATGTATTCAAATATTATTGCACTGGAATTCGTTTGATAACATAAATTTTATGACAAGTTATGTCGTCATAGTAGTAGTCAATAGGTTTTATTTTGCATGGTGACATCTCACGGCAGTGATGCATAATAATTTGGCATATTTTACATGATTTTGACTAACAATAAAGACTGTTTATAATGCTTGCATACAAAAAAAAAAAAAACCCTTTCCGACCCGTGACTAATTTAGAAAATGTATACTTATTTTCACCCCACCTATCACGTCAAAAAGTTTTAAACGGAATATTTATGCACTCAATGTAAAATATCAGAAAGAGTTCAATTTAATTTCATTATTATTATATAGTTTTTACTTGACTTCGGTAATCTAACTGTTGGGTCCGAAGTACGAACCTGCTAAGGACGATTGATGTTTAAAGTTGAATAAAATTCTCAATATGACTTTCTCCAAGAGGGAAGTAAAACGGGAAGACAGATGTCATAGATAATGACACGCAAAATAACCCTCTTCGTGATAGATAATATCACGACGAATTTGAGTTCCATTTCTCGCCCACGCTGAATAACTTCCGGTAATTTAAAGCTTCGTTAAATGAAATATTACTATTATTCAATATTCTTCTTGACTATACAATAGATGAACATACGAGGGCTTCCATGACAAGAAGTCAGAACTAAACTCTGACTTGTATGTAACACAACATGCATGACATTGACAACGGGAAAAACAACTAACTTTGACGTGTGTAAAAGTTACAAAGAACTTATATTCAGGGCCACTCTTTCGGGAGAATGGCTTTTATGCGTCGTGAATGTACGAAAGAAAGTACATAGACTCTTTTGAAGTTTTATGATCCACAGTCGTCAATATAACTTCGTTACTTAAAATTATATGTATATGTATATTTGTCACCAAAATCATATACAATTTGTGTATTATTTATTAATGGTGATCCTGTTACATTTCTGTTGTCCAAGAAACTACCTTTAACTACATTTTAGTCTTCATAACTATTATTATCTGTTCTATACTAAATGTAATTATTATATTTATTTATTAACAAAAACTCTTTCCATTTGGTTAATATTTCTTATAGGTACAGTATACATATGTTTATATTTTAGTTTTCTCTTCCCATTTTTTCTTTACTATATACAACAATTTTCCGAGTTCCCTGAATTTTCTTTCGTTTACTGTTCTCTACAATTTCCTATATGTTATTTCTACATTTAGTTTTAGTAATGCTTCCTGAATAAAAATGTTTCTCTTTCTTTCATTTTCTGGACAAGATAGCAGAATGTGTAATGCGTCTTCTTTTCTATTACATAAAGGACATATGTATTTTCCCACGTCTCCTCTTAATTTTTTAGCTTCCAAATTCCTAATCTCCACCACGCTAGTCCGATCCTTTTTTCCCTGTTGTTAATTTTTGTATATTGTTTTGTCCCCATATGATTTTCATTTCTTTGTAATTTATTAACGATTTTAAATTATTTAAATTGCTAAGCATTTCTTGTCTCACTATCTTGTTACTCCTCTCCATTATAATTTTCCCTATCAAATTTATATTAATTTCGTCAATTTCTTGCCATAACCAATTTAGTCCTAAACTGCTTACATTATTTTCTAATTCTTTTATCCAATTTGACTTAGTTTTCATCTTTTGCAGGTATCTTAAACATATTTTCAAGATATAATTTTCTTCCTTCTCTGCGATATAACCCCAAAATTTAATTTTCCTAGCTAATATTTCAAAATTATATAACTATAAAGGGTTTTTTCATATTCCGTCACTGTTTACTCTTGATCCACTTTTGGCATTTTCCGACTCGAAAACAGGTGGTACTCCATGACACTATGTTGGGTGTCAAGTACAAAGCAACATGATACCATAGTAATGGTAAAGAGTAACAGTTAGGAAGATGATACATATTTTCTCATATGCATTACATATTTCGTAATAACTCAGTTCATATATTTTTGTTGTTTATAGTTTACATACTTGAATCGTAATTTAAAAAATATGCATCAATTTACTGTGCACCAAAGGAAGATATATTTTCGTTTTCTGATTTGCACATAAAACTAATTTATAAACAGCCACTAATTTATTCATGCAATTCATTCACTCATATATTGCATTCAGTCGTTCATGCATTCCATGCAGTCACTCATTCACAAATTACATGGCTTAAACAGGTGATGCAATTTATTTTGCACAAAACCCCAGGATACACTTCATCACATATTATTATATTCGCTTCTGATATTTGTTGCGTTTTGCGAAAATCATTATTTCAAAATGGTAGAAATATGAAAAGTTGTTAGTTTCTTATAATGGAATTCTGACTGAAGAACTCACACATTTGAAAAAAAAATTATGGACATCCAGATGTTTACAAGTGACTATGAAAAATAGGTAGTCAATCCTCCAATACAGAAGACGACCCAAATTATGGGTGGAGTTACATGCTTTTTCAAAATAAATTCAACTAGACATCTCAATGTCCTAAACTTTTTCTTGGAGATGTATAACATAATAATGTAGATATCATTTCTAAGAGAGATTAAATAATGCTTTTGCTCTTTGTGTTTAAATAAGAGGGTTTTACGTTAACTTTAAAACATAGACTGTAAACAAGTGTTTATAATATTGATGTCCAAAAGCCTATACGACCTGGAGTTATTGCACGTCAAGCAGCTCTGCTAAGGTCAATAACTTTCCATATAAAATAGGAAAACCGGCCTTAAAGAATATGCGCTGCGGGTTGCTTACATCTGGGATTACCTCGTACGAGTTGCAATTGGACATCTATGGTTTGTAAGTTAGAAATTTTACGTCAAGAACTTTTAGTTGGAAACAATGTGCTGTAAGTGATAATGGATTATTGTGACATGACGATTTTTTGGGACATACTAACTATATAATTTATTTATTGCTATAGTTAAATTCTTCTAAATGATAAAATACAACTTCAGATATTCTTTCGGCTACCCTGTCATCTGAAAGTCCTGTTAATTCTTGTATTTATTATAGCTTATTTTATTTTTTTATGTAATTTTGTTTTTTTTAATTCATTTTATTTTTTATATTATATCATTTTAAATTATTTATTATTTCGTTTATTCTATTATTTTAATATGACCAATGAACTGATTTAAGGAGGCTATAAGGGTACTTTAAAATTCTTATTGTAGTTTAAAAAATTAAAACAAAACCCTTGCAGCCGATTTCGACTAATGTGATTTTTTTTTTAATTTTAAGAAAGACCCATTAGCTTTTCCGTAAAAATGATTATATTTCTTGTGCATCATTTTCAGTTGAACTCACTTGTAAGTATTATATACGAGCAAAAATCTGCCCAATAGTTTAGAAGAAATTGCTGTACACGAACAATTAGAGAGAGACATAGAAGCTCTATATGCCATATTAGGAATGATGGAAACCTGCATTTCTATCAAATATAAAAACATATGTCTCTTGCAGTATAAAAACAGTTCGTCTCTATACTTCGTACATTAAAAAGTAAGAATAAACTTGATATAGAACTGAAACAGCATTATATATTTTCTCTAGAGCAGCTCATTTAGGGCCAAGATATTCTACGTGACGTAGGTTCTAAATTTAAGACACAGAGCATATGATTTCACTAGAGTTACGAGGAAGCCTCGTCTAACGATTCTGATCACTCTTTAATCCATCATCTTTGACTGTCAATTTTATTTTATTTGCATTATCATATATGTACCTCTGAAGTAACTGTAGATGAGACCCGCATCTCGTGTAATGACAGGATTATAATATGAAAAAATAATGAATCTGATACAGTGGCGAGAAACGTAAGCCTTTAAAAGAATTAAATTTGTACTGAAACTTGATTCTGATATTCTACTCTATTCGTTTCATGTTGCGTATTTTCTGTGAGCAGGTACATAAATTTGTGCAAGAATCGTTGGAACTGATATAAAAACGTTACAGAAGCAAGTTTAGGGTGCCATGGAGCAATGTTATAGCCGTAGGCCTGATTTTTTGTTGAAATAAACTTCTGATTTCGGTGCTACTCATGCTTCTGTCTCGATAAGCATTTCGTGAAATGCATAGTCATTTGAATGTATATTTCTCATTATCATATTATATTTATGATTCCTATTTGCTTAAACTTTTACACACACATTGAACACAATACAGAATCTGCCTACCATTGATGTTGTAATATGAGGATGTGAAACCGAGAGAAAGCAAAGATTGGCACTTAATACAAATATTGGGATTTGTTCTGATTTTATATTAATTGGATTTATATTAATTGTTGTTGAAATAAAATTAACAGTTAATCTAAGCAGTGTAGTCAAATTTAGTACACAAAATATTGTTTAGGTGAGGGGTTTGGACTTTTTCCATTGCTGGTTGTCACAGTAAAAAATTAAGACAACGTTTCGAAGGGTGGTTCTCCCTTCGTCTTCAGGTGGAAGGAAGGAGAGAAAGAGGGGAAAAAAAACCTACTGTTGGGATCGTTACGTACAGCTATTCTGTATGATTGATACTGATCAGTCATACAGAATAGCTGTAAGTAACGATCCCAACAGTAGGTTTTTTTTTTTCCTTTCTCTCCTTCCTTCCACCTGAAGACGAAGGGAGAACCACCCTTCGAAACGTTGTGTCTTAATTTTTTATTGTGACAACCAGCAATGGAAAAAGTCCAAACCCCTCACCTAAATATTAATGATCCACCATTGCTTTCCAACCCCTCATTTAGATCAACAGAAAATATTGCTCGTTTTACTACAATATTAGATTAAATGGAACTGATCTCAAAGAATCTATAAGCACAACGTTTCTTGGTTTGGAGTTGAATGGTAACTTGAAATGAAAATCACACATAGAATATGTTACTCCTAAACTGAGCTCTGTTTGTTATGCAATAAGATCCTTCGCCTCTATTGGCAATATAAACATACTTAAAAGTCATATTTTGTATACTCTCATTACATAATGAAATATGGACTAATATTCTGGGACAACTCATCTGAAGCTAAACGCGCATTTGTTTTACTAAAGAAAACCTTGAGTCTGATGTGAATAAAAGATCACCATGTAAAAATATTTTTAAAAATTTAGAAAACTTGACTTTACCTTATGAGTAGGTCTACATTCTTTCACTGATGACGTTTTACTTTAAAAATGAAGATACATTTAGTAATAATCAAAACATTCATAATTTTAATACAAAACACAAATCAGATCTCCATCTACACTCCCTTAGTCTGAACTGCTATAGGAAAGGAGTTCACTATTCTTGTGTTACGGTCTTCAATGCACTACCTAACTATCTTAAAACTTTGAAGGATTATGGAAAAAAGTTCAGAACAGAATTAATCAAATTTCTACATCCTCATACTTTGTGCACAACTGATGAATTATTTACGCTTTTAAATTGAATTAATCTGCTTGATATACTGTATATTGTTTATTTTTATATATCTCAACTTGTTGAATTGTTCACGCTTTCAAATTAAATTAATGTGCTTGATATATATCGTTTATTTGTATATATCTCAACTTATTGCATTGTTTATGCTTTCACATTGAATTAATCTAATCGATATATATTTTTTTATTTTTATACATCTCAACTTATTGAATTGCTTATGCTTTCAAATTGAATTAATCTCCTTGGTATATATTATTTATTTTCATATCTCTCAACTTATTGAATTGTTTATGCTTTCAAATTGAATTAATCTGCTTGATTTATACTGTTTATTATTGTATCTCTCACTTATTGAATTGTTTATGCTTTCAAATTGAATTAATCTCCTTGGTATATATTGTTTATTTTCATATCTCTCAACTTATTGAATTGTTTATGTTTTTCAAATTGAATTAATCTGGTTGGTATATATTGTTTATTTTTATATATCTCAAGTTATTGAATTGTTTATGCTTTCAAATTGAATTAATCTGCTCGATTTACACTGTTTATTTTTATTTCTCTCAACTTACTGAATTTTTTATGCTTTCAAATTGAATTAATCTGCTTGATATATATATATAGTTTATTTTTATATCTCTCAACTTATTGAATTGTTTATGCTTTTAAATTGAATTTTGCTTGATAATATTGTTTATTTTATATCTTTCAACTTATTGAATTGTTTACGCTTTCAAATTGAATTAATCTGCTCGATATATATTGTTTATATATATATATATATATATATATATATATATATATATATAGTTATTGAATTGTTCACACTTTTAAATTAAATTAATTTACATGTTACATGTAATAATTCTTTATAGCTCAACTCATGAATAATTGTTTAGGTTTGTAGATTGAATTGTCTACTTGCTATGCACTGTATATTTTTGTAGAGCTACCAGCGTAGATCAGTTGGAAGACTCGCTTGCCTGTTGATCCTGCGCTTGGGCTTGGGTTGGATTCCCGCTTGGACTGATTACCTGGTAGGGTTTCTCAGAGGTTTTCACCAAACCTTAAGGCAAATTTCAGTTAATCTATGGCGAATTCTGGGCCTCATCTCACTTCTCTCGCCAAAAATGGTATAATTCTTGACTTCTTCCACATGTTAAAGCTTCAATGCTAATGTAAGATCTATGGAATACAATAAATTAAATTAAATAAAATATGAACGCTACCAAGTGGCTGAAAAGTTAACTATCACTGCAGTTCGCGTCATACAAGTATTTCTGAATAGAAGTTTTAAACATCATCTAGTGAGGGGACATATTTTTCAAAAACAACATATTTTGCAGTATTTCACGTCTATATTAGGCTTAATTGTAATACACGTTATGTGTCTAGAAGGTGGAATACCTCACCTAAATATTACGTTAGAAATATTTTCGCGTTTATCGTTGTTATATTATAGAATTTGCTAACAAAAAGAGAGAGTAACCTTCAGGTTGAAAATAGAAGACTTCTGGAAGTATTTCCTTGAACACTCGATACAAAGTCAATACTCAGGAGTAAAATTCAGTAGTCGCTACCAGGCTACGTGCGTACACCAAATATTGATTTACTGATACCGATAACGATTTATCCCAGAGTTAAGAGATAAAGACGACAAATTGAGAGTAAACAGAGAGCCGCAGCGAGGATATGCAAGTCTTACAGTGATGGATCAAGGTATTTCCTGATCTAAATCTGTATATTATTACATTACATTTAACGGAGCAAAGAATATCAATCAGGAATGTATTACGTCAAGTGTTCTAAGGTGTGAAACCAATTATCATACTTTGTCCTCATGTTTGTGAGATTTATGCTATAAATTAACGTGAAATCATCATTATGACCATGATGATGAGGGTGATGAGTGGTTACACTGTCGGGAATTTCTTACTTAGTAACCGAATTACTGCAGCAAGAATGAAGCGGATAACATGTTTTATTTATCTTCAGTGGCTCGAATGCCATTTTATTTTTTAAATTCTTATTGGTAGCTATTTCGCTATAGTGTTGGTAGTCTTCTTATTATTTTTCCTTCTGTCAAGAAGTAGACTTGCGACCTGTTTCGATTCCACATTGATCTCTTTCAGAGTCTCTCGAGTCACTTTTGCTGAAGATCTATGGAACAATGATGATTTAGGATATTTTAAATTTTCTATTCACTCTGAATGTTCTTTCCACTTCTCTTTCTATTCATTTTAATTTATGTAAGTACTCTTTTAAAAGCATATGACTCGGTTGAGAGAGAAGTTTTATATGATACTCTTACTCAATTTGGTATTCCCAAGAAACTAGTTCGATTAATTAAAATGTGTCTCAGTGTAACGTACAGCAGAGTTCGTATAGGTCAGTTTCTGTCGGATGTTCTTCCAATTCACTGTGGGCTAAAGCAAGGAGAAGCATTTTCACCTTTACGTTTTAACTTTGCTCTAGAGTACCCTATGCCATTAGGAAAGTCCAGGATAACAGAGAGAGTTTAGAATTGAAAGGGTTATATCAACTACTTGTCTATGCGGATGTCTTGAATATGTAAGGAGAAAATCCAGGAACGATTAGGGAAAACACGGGAATTTTACTTGAAGCAAGTAAAGAGATAGGTTTGGAAGTAAATCCCGAAAAGACAAAGTATATGATTATGTCTCGTGACCAGAATATTGCACGAAATGAAATATAAGAACTGGAAATTTATCCTTTGAAGAGGTGGAAAAATTCAAATACCTTGGAGCAACAGTAACAAATATGAATGACACTCGGGAGGAAATTAAACGCAGAATATATATGGGAAATCCATGTTATTATTCGTCTGAGAAACTTTTACCTTCCAGTCTGTTCTCAAAAAACCTGAAAGCTAGAATTTATACAACAGTTATATTACCGGTCGTTCTGCATGGTTGTGAAAGTTGGACTCTTACTTTGAGAGAGGAACAGAGATTAAGGGTGTTTGAGAATAAGGTTCTTAGGAAAATATTTGGGGCTAAGAGGGATGAAGTTACAGGAGAATGGAGAAAGTTACAAAATGCAAAACTGTAAGCATTGTATTCTTCCTGACATAATTAGGAACATTAAATCCAGACATTTGAGATGGGCATGGCATGTAGCACGTATGGATGAATCCAGAAATGCATACAGCTTAGAGTGTTAGTTGGGACGCCGGAGGGAAAAAGATCTTTGAAGAGGCCGAGACGTAGATGGGAAGATAACATTAAAATGGATTTGAGAGAGGTGGGATATGATGGTAGAGACTGTATTAATGTTGCTCAGGATAGGGACCAATGGCGGGCGTATGCGAGGGCGGCAATGAACCTCTGGGTTCCTTAAGTGCCGTAAGTAAGCAAGTAATATTATTTTTAAATGTTTAATTTTTGGCTAATAGTATCATTTGCATTATGGTCTCTTAATATGCATTTTAAAATCCATCTTATAATTCCATTTCTGTCTAAGGAGTATGCGCTTCGCCTTTTTTTTAACGCAATAACCAAGATTACTTCCATAGCTGTAATAAACCAAGTGTGGCAATCACTTTATAAAACTTAGCTGAGCTCGATCTCTCTTCTTACTTACGTTACGAGAGTTCTTTTAACTACTGTTGCGCAAGTAACTTGATATCGAAGTAACTTACTGTGGACGTCATTCAGTTGTTGATGTGATGTTGCAAAATACCAAATGCTGTGTGGTACAATAAATAGAACTCTTAGAAACAAAATAAATAAAGAAAGAAACTTAAAGTACTGTAAAGTGATGACTGTTCCCGTTCTCTTGTATGGCAGTGAGACATGGACCGTGACAACAAAATATGAGAATCTAAGTCAAGCATCAGAGGTGAAGTTCCTGAGAGGTGTGAAGGAATACATACAGCCTACTAGACCAGGAACAGGAAACTGCCACTCTCAGAGAGCTTAGCTTCTTCCGCTACAGTTGCTGTTGCACAGTAGTGTCAAAAGAAAACCGGACCGACCCTTGTAGCTGATTTCAGAGCCTTGTTCACTCCAGAGCACGATAGACTGGTAACTAAGACTTTCGTGGTTCGAATGCTGCTTGGGAAGGAAACTTTTTTTGTTCCTTATTCAAATTTATTCCAAATACTTTTCGATTGCTGGTAAAATTCATGTTCTGGGAATAATAAGTTAATTAAGTAGTAAAATATCGCTGCAATCGAAAAGTATTGGGAATAAATTTGAATAAGGAACAAAAAAAAGTTTCCTTCCCAGGCAGGATTCGAACCACGAAAGTCTTAGTTAGCAGTCTATCGTGCTCTGGAGTGAACAAGACTCTGAAATCAGCTACAAGGATCGGTCCGGTTTTTTTTTGCCACTACTATACATAGATACTCATGCTGACTGCTCTGTTTGCAATACGAGTTTCCCCACCCCTGTACTATACCAAACAATATAAAATCAATACAAACGAGATGGCCTGCATAAATATAGTATGAACGAGTAGATTATGTTATAATAGAAGAAAGTTGCAGGTACATCTACAACGAATACCTAATAACAAATTACCAACACAAATAATACTTGCTTGTAAACCACATGGGAAATAGGCTATGTTTAGGGAGATCAAGAAAAATATTGCTGGGTAACAAATTTAATAAAGATGGAACAGGTCAACGGTCTAATCCAGTGGTCGTCAGCACTTGCTGAAATGAGTAAAGGGTATTCGGCGCAACATCATCGTGCAGCAGGCTGAGAGGTAGAGAGCATACCTGCGAGCATCTACGGTGCACCATAGTGCTGTCTCTTATCTGCGGGTAAGAGACGCTAACCCGAGGGTGCTCTGTGCTGATGACGGCTGGTCTAATCTATGCAATGATATGTCGCAGCCTGAACAATTGGAGTGCTCTACTTGTTTCATTGTTTGAGTGTAAATGAAATTTGTATTTCCGTTTTTATGGGCGTTTTTCCCCAAAATGTCGTTCATTTAGAACTGTTAACAGGCATTGTTGAAAACTATATATAATTTGTAAACTTTACTTAACTGGTCATTTTAAGCTAATATTTCGAGATTGATTTTGAGACTCTACTGTCCGCAAATAAGGCTGCATTCAAATAGTTTTCATCTCCCTTATCAATTCTAGTCACACTCAATGTCACCCATTTCTGC
The DNA here is from genome assembly GCF_040183065.1 of Periplaneta americana. Taxonomy (NCBI): domain Eukaryota; kingdom Metazoa; phylum Arthropoda; class Insecta; order Blattodea; family Blattidae; genus Periplaneta; species Periplaneta americana. Next base: position 122,847,319 of record NC_091118.1, on the reverse strand, counting down.
AGGTCATCGTCTGTGTTAAAAGGATGGGTGATAAACTGTACTCCTCTCTAACTCCTTGACGTATTAACATTTTCTACACTCTTAAACTTATCTGTATTGAGAGGGATTTCAGTTCCACTGTACATTTGTTTAGTTAACAGTACGAAGACTGGTTGTAACCTTGTGACACCAATAAGGCATCACTCATAAGGCAACTAAGTCAGGAGATAATGGGATAGAGTAGCCAGTTTCTTTCCCCTTCCATTGCATACATCGCTGACAACATATTTCACTAATCTGACTATGTATTGTATTGTATTTATTTAAATTTCATGGTATTCATACATCGCTTCACAACTAGAATATGGAACATGTGAAAAAAATCTTAATAGTACTAAAAAAAATCCGTGGCGCTACAGCCCATAAAGGGCCAAGACCGACCAGCCGGCTGCTGGCCTCGCGTCCACATGCCTAAGCAGAGGTGGACGATCATCCAACCAGAATGGAGGTTTTGTGTGGTTAGCACGATGATCACTCCCCAACCGTTATAGCTGGTTTTCGCTACCTATCGTAACTTCCCAAGTGCTTCATGATGCTGGGTGGGCACCGGTCCCATACACTGGCCGAAAATTTATAAGAAAATTTCTTCCCCCATAAGGATTCGAACCAACGCGCATTCCGTAATGCGAGTCCTAGGCAGGATGCCTTAGACCACAACGCCACGGCGCGGGACAATAGTACTACAAAGTGTTCATTAATTATAGTCACAATCTAGTTGACATACATACAGAAGAGTTTTACAATATACTAGTAGACCTACAACACAAGGAATTAGTATCGATACTTAATACAGGACAAAAATATTCATGCAGTGTTGTTGAAAGTCATAAATTCACCTACAGAGTAGAAGGCGTGAGAAATTAGGTACTTCTTTAATTTGGCCATAAATAGTCTTATGTTTTGAGTTTGATTTGTTATATCCATAGGGAGACTATTAAACATATTTACTACCATATAAAACACTTCTTTTTGATAGCAAGATAGATTTGCCAATGGAGTATGAAAATCATTTTTGACGAGTATTTATACTATGAACTGTTGAATTAGTTACAAAGTTTTCACAAGTACTATCTCTAGAATTTCCCCAGAATATTATTCCAAAACGAGTGGAAATATGCAAAGTATATTGTTTTAAGGTATTAATATTTACTATCTCTTGCATAGATCTAATAGGAAAGCATGCTGAATTTAGTTTGGGGGTAATTTCTTTAATCGGATTTTTTAAATTTAACATATTATCGATTTGCAAGCCAAGGCATTTGGTTGTTGTTGTTTCTATTAGGGACCTGTTGTAAATTATTGCGCTTAAAATGTATGCATCATTATTGTTCTTCCTCTGACACATGTTGTCAAGTGTGATGTACTGCCTGATAATAAATGTATCAGCCAGAACCTCAATCAGATGTAAACATTATTGATATTTCAATTATACGTGCAGGGTAACCAAGTTCATATAAGTGGTGGTGATGATGGTGATAGTGGTAGTGTGTGGTGATAATGATGACGATGACGACGGCAACGATGATGATGATGACAAAAATGGTGGTGGTGATAACGACGACGATGGTGACGAAAATGCTGTGATAATAAAATGGAGATGAAGGTGAACAAAGACTGCAACTGAATACCAGTAAAAAAATCTCACAGAAGCTGTTAAATAATATGGAATTTCAATCCACTTAGTAAGAAGACATCGCCAGGCTCTGAATCCTTGCTCATTGCCGTTATCTTAAGTTATACATAATTGTTACAACAGGTTTATAAATTAATGACTTCATAAATTTTCAACTCCAATTCTGATATTTGCATGCTACTCTGACCCATTCTTTGGTTGCTGTTCATGTTCATACAGCGGACGCGACTATTCTAGGACCGGAAACTGCATGTCAGAAAACCTCTCAGATATTCCATTTTCAGAAATAAACTTCTTTAACATGTTTTGTACCAGTTTCATTGAGGAGTGCCTAAACATACACGTACACTATTCTACACTGGGTCGTAATCAGCACCTCAGGGTTTCTCAACGTAAGATAAGGTTTGACAACACTGTTTGCGAGTTTCATGAATTGAATAAAAAGGAAACAAGTCAGTATTCGCTTTTTTGACATCGACTCATCGTCGTCATAAGAATACTAATACTACTAATAATATTGATGATGATGATGATGATGATGATAATAATAATCATCATAATCATTTATGTCAAAAGACTGGGCCTTTTGGCGCAATCTGTTACTCCATTTTCATTTTTATGAAAATGTTGAACTGACTTTGAACACACACAAATAGAAGGACTTCCTTGTCATACCCTTAGATCAGCTTAGCGGAAAGGTTGTGATTAAAATACACGATATCCACACAGTTCTGATGGGAGGAAGACAAATCTGCATTTCCATTCCAAGAAAGAAGTCGAGTTCGCTAAATTTTTTAGTAGAAGGACTACTGATACAGGTCGCATTTATTACAATCTGATGTCAAGTTGGTTTTCAATACGATTTTGTTAACAGTGGAAATAATAATAATAATAATAATAATAATAATAATAATAATAATAATAATAATAACAATAATAATAATAGATAATGATAATGAGACAATAATATATGAAATTATTATTATTATCATCATTATTATTATTATTATTATTATTATTATTATTATTATTATTATTATTATTATTATTATTATGTAATAACGTTTTCGAGAAAAAACTACTTTCGTTCAATATTTAACTTTAGGGTATATGTAACTAAAATAATAATCGATTTATTGAATGAATGAATGAATGAATGAATGAATGAATGAATGAATGAATGAATGAATGAATGAATGAATGAAGTAATGAAGTGCATTTATTGATACATAATAAATTATACAACTCACGTAAACAAGATCCTTCGCACGACTTCGCACGAGCCCGTACGGGCATTCGTGCTATAACTATGCACAGTTAATGGAGAGAACAGATTGTGTCAGAGATCTTTATTTTCACAGGTATGTATATTTCACACAATTAAAATATTGGGTCGAATGAATTCAGCAAATTATTCTTCCCGTACGCCTGTAAAGTGTATGTTAGTATGATTTGTAAAACAATACTGTTACCAATTTATGATTATTACATTATTGTTATTATTATTATTATTATTATTATTATTATTATTATACTTCATCATCATTCAACTAATATTGTCAATCGTAAAAGATTACACTCAGAGCGAAATATATAAACTAAAAGGAACTTCAAACTAATAGAACGTAAACACTTCTAACATTAAAATTAATCATGAATTTCACAGGAACGAATGCACTCGGAATACAAATTGTGATAAATAATCGAATTAAAGAGCTAATTAATTTCTTTCATTACTAGGGTGAAATTTCTCATAGTCTCCACAATACATATAGAAACTGAACTATTTAACTTTCGACAGTTCATATATTAAGCAATAAAAAAAAAATTAGTAAGAAAAGTTAGACCAGAAACCATTTAAAATTCTAAACGCATTAATTCTCCAACACTAATGTATTACTCTGACAATGAGGTGTAGGCACTCACATGAAGTCAAATAAATGGAATCGGGGCTGCCAAAACCAAATTAGCAAACCATTAGCAGGGTTTACATTATTGAATCACAAAAAGAACGAGGTCATCTGGCAAGAACTGAATATTAGAATGTGGTATCAAAAAGCCACGTTCACATAAATAACACTAAGAGTTGTGCAGAAAGATTGTTTTTGACTAGATTGCCATATAGGGTACGTAAGTCTCTGATCTACAAATCATCCGTAAAATGCTACAGAAGTCGCAAGAAGCGCTAGAAGGCTAGATGCCTAATCGTCGTCATCTACTGAAGAAGGAAGAAGCTACATATTTTAACCCCTGAAAATATTTATAATAATAATAATAATAATAATAATAATAATAATAATAATAATAACAGTATAATCACACACGTCTTCGTTGTTATGATTTCTTGAAAAGAGGATGTCAACAGTCCAAACACTTTTCTCACAATTTCTGTTGAAAAATGTGAAACTCATTTTTATCCAATTTTATATGAGACCAGAATTTTGACTTTGAATATTAAACAAGTAGCTTCGTGGACCCTGACATACGGGCGTGTTAACAACTGCTTGAGCTTAACATAGATTAAACTAGTTTAAAATGTCTTTAATATTGGTAAGAGAAATGAGCCGTTCAGAGCAAAAGTGGTGTAAGTCAAAATTGGGTAATGAGGTTTAAAGTAAAAATTCTACAAAATACAGCGCAAGGTAGCAGTTAATATGTCCTTTGTGCTATCCACTGACTTCTTCTTCTATTATGGCACCACAGTTCGCAATCGAGCCTTGGCCTTCTCTATTCTTTTCCTCCATTCTTCTCTATCCCTCGCCTCTCGTCTCCAAGATCCACCGACTACTAATAGTTTAAATAAATAGAATATTATTTGCTACTTTGCGCTGTATTTAACTTTCATTACCCATTTTTGACTTACAACGCTTCTGCTCTGAACGGCTCAAATAATGTATCTTCTTAAATATGACTGAGTGTCAAAATTTTGTTTTTATGCAATTATATCACTGTACTTACACTATACCTCAAGTGCGAGAAGTAGCAATCCGAATTAGTTCAGTGTTTTTCACAAAATTTAAGTAATATAATTCTAGTCACGGAGTTAAACAAAAATTCTCTCTGTTCGATACGAAAGTGCAAATTGAACCGCAACTACTGAATGGAAACAAGTGCAACAAAGTGGGTAATCGTGAAGCGGCGTGTTCTTCCGCCGCATTGTGGTGATCCTCTCGCCAAGAAATAGAACCGGAGTATTAACGAGGTGTCAGGGCGATGACAAGCCCGGCAGGTGGTGCATCTGACGTCAACCAAGAGGTGTGCTTTAAATTTGGAATCAAGGTAGGGGCAGTCTTTCTTTACAACTATGAGACAAGAGAATACCACACCTAGAAGAAAATTGTTGACCTAAATATTTGAACATCTTGGTGTCAGATGTAGCTTGACTACGTATACAGTACCCTAGGGTTCGATTCCCAGTGATAACATGTATTTAACTCTTGTAGCATGCTTTCGTCAGTTATTTTATCTTTTACATTCGGAGGCATGACAGCAATATGCTCGATCTCATTTCGATTCTGAATGAATAAGATAATCTTTAAAAAAGACCTTTACCTTCGTATAATTTTATTGTTCTTGTTTAGATTGTTACAACGAAACTTTTTATTCGGTTATTTAACGACGCTGTGTCAAATACTAGGTTATTCAGCGTCGATGGAATTGGTGATAGGAAGAGAGTATTTGGCGAGGTGAGGCCGAGGATTCGTCTAGAATTACCTAATATTAGTTTCACAATTAGAGGAAACTCAGAAAAAATCCAACCAAATAATCAGTCCTGGCGGGAATCGAACCCATGCTTGAACGCAGCTCTTTATCAGCAGACAAATGCTCTACCGCCTGAGCTACGCCAGTTGTGCGGAACTTTTGCTATTTATAAAATACACATTGATATTTCATTATTTTCGAACGAAGAAGCCATTATATGAGTCGAAGGAAAAAGAAGCGCTTGTTAAATTAAATATTAACCAGAACTATCTAAATATTAAAACAACAGGTATTAAGATAATTAAGACATTGCATTTTATGTAAATAAATTAACTAAATTGTTTATTCAAAGGTGAAAAAGATAGTTACATGAATGTCTAGTTGTAGAATATGCATTGCAACACTTGCCTTATTCATTTTAAGAGATCAAAACTCGCCTTCTCCTGCATTTCAACTCAACATTCTTTTTCATTTATTCCATAGTTATTTAAATTTTATAATTGAAGTTGGTATAAAACTGACAGTTGGTGTACAAATAATAGGTCAACCTGTAGAAACGCTAAAATAAAAGTCGTAAAAAGTTTTTTTCAGTTCCTGAAAAATTTAGAAAAATGGATATGGCGAGTTTTAAAGAGTTGTGAATCATATATGGTTACATGTATTCAATATTAACGATAGAATTGCAGAATTCCAAAATGTTGGTATATAGTTGTTTGTTTAGTCAACTGTCCGAAGATAGATCTGAACCTCACAAGTAATACCAAGAAGGCACCACTTATGAGGCAACTGGGCTAGGAGATAATGAGGTAGAATGGCCAGTTCCTTTTCTCCTCTCTTATATAGGTAATTCATTATCGCGTAAAACGAAATGCAAGCGTACGCCGTAGCTTACAGTAAGAACCTTACGGTGGGAGTAAGTGAGCCAGCTAACTGCAAGTGGAAGCGTAGCGAAGGAGAGAAGCTTCTAAGTTCATTTTCTGCTTCCCTTCACGCGCAGGTAGGTTTCACGAGATAACGAATGGCCTATACGAACGTAAACAGAATGGTGGCAGACCAACTTATCCAGTGATGCTATACAAACCAAAAGAAGGAAGCAACCCAAGAAGACCCTGACGAAGATGAGACTATGACTTTGCCAGAACAGGCTAAGGGCCTACACGTTGATGATGATAATGATGATACATTTCTTTTAAGAGCTGTATGATTTCTGGGGCCATAGTGCGGTCAGAAAGATTAGATCCATAGACACCCATCAGAAATCGAACCGACGACATTGAGACTTGCAGCTCAATGCCTTAACCACGACGATACCTCGATCACGTTTTTACGACATCACAACTATTTCTCTTTAAAATGATTATGATTTTAAAAAGGAATACGAATTAGACAAGAAGCTAAAGAATTCAATGCACCACCTCAAATTTATTATCGATTTTGATTGAGACGTATTTAATACAATTGGTAACAGTAATTTCGGTACTGTGGCATAATAAAATTCACTTTATATCTGATATCAGATATACGTATAAGACAGTATTGTTAGAGGCTTGCATAGAACACATGTTCAGACTTTTAATATAATTGAAGACATTATTATAAAAAGAACCCTTGTCAAAATTGCTATTTTTCAGAAGAACAATAAAATATAAAAGAATAACACATGTCACCTATTTCCGTTCAACTGGTGTTTTATCCTGTTGTCTATTGCAATTGACATGGACAGTTTTTGGGGGTCTATAAACATTTAAAATAGTAGCAAATGTGTCCTTAACTCAGTTTCATTAAAAATGACTAGGGCTGTTTTTGTAATAATGTCTTCAATTTTACTCTTGTAAAAATACTACCTTTTTGACCAATTTATGCAAAAGGACTTATGCACCAATTAATATTTTCCAAAACAAAACTACGAACCTAGAAAACACTGCCACAATGTAAATTTCTATTCATTTCAAGTCTTTACGAAGACGCTGTAAAGAAAAGATAAAAACAAACCGCGCAGTAAGACAAGAATAGAGGATATCATAATGAAGAGGTTGCATGTTATGTAACAAGAATGCAACAACATAACACTCATTACCGGAAGTTCAGTCACGACCGAGCGATCACGCGAGGTACAGCAGGCAGCATCCTCCACCTGATCACGTCACAAGGCTCGATTCTTCTTTTGTTTGGCCCAAACTTGATAATAATGGCAACAGACAGACAAGGCTGTTAGCATTTCAATGCACTACTATCAAGGATGAACATTCTATAACCAGGTGAAAGATAAACGTCCAAGGACATTCAATGTTAAAACTCTTCCAGACAGCCAATAGCTCCAACGCTGTTACACTATTCAATTACCATCTTGTAAACGTTGTGATGATATTCAATAGAGTTCCTATATGCAAGAAAAAAAAACACTAAAATATGCATGAAAATATGCATGAAAATATCATATCATATCATATCATATCATATCATATATCATATCATATATCATATCATATCATATATCATATCATATCATATTATATCATATCATATCATATATCATATCATATCATATCATATCATCCTCATCAATAAACTATCATGGAATTAGGCCGTATGACCCTTTCCGACATGTCATCCAGAAGTCTCTTCAGAGATCGTCCATGAGTTCTGCCCCCCGGTTTACAGGGTGTTTCACGAGGATTTACCATCCTTTACGGAGCTTATTTCTGAAGACATTTTGAGCAAACAATGTCATATAAATATAGTTCCTATTCTCAATATTTTCAGAGTTACACAAATTTAAAGTTGTTTGTAAAATACGTTTTTCCTTTAGTTTGAAGGTAAAAGAATAATACAAATAGAGAATGAACAATTCAGAAGTATCATTTCTTTAATTGGCAAGTATTATGAAGCTAAAAATGTGCTGTGAACTCCTTAGTTGCTTCGTACAGACATCTTTTTCTATTTTTAACTAGAAAATTGCATTATTCTTACGCACTTATCACAACAATTATTACAAATCACACCACTTCCACCGACTTAATTATTTGCAGTTCAATTTTGCATCCTAATTTACAGTCATGGAGAGTGTACAACAAATTAAAAAAAAAAAAAAATGTCGCGTCCGCTTGAGTACACTTGGCCGCACGCTTGTGAACGGCACTCGTCGCTCTACGTAACTGTACACCTATCTTTGATTTCCGTAGCAATCGCGCTGGCTGCTGACTGTATGCTGACAAGATCACACGTTCACAGCAATGCGTTCCAATAACGAAACGTAACTCTGTAAATATTGAGAATAGGGCCCATGTTTATATGACTTTTTTTTCCAGAATGTCTTCGGAAATAAGCTCCATACAGGACGGTAAATCCTCGTGAATCACTCTGTATATCTGAGAATTAACTGTGGAGTTCTGTTCCTGTTTATTCTCCATAGATCTATATCTTGGATCCAGTTAATTCTGGTATTTATACATTTTTGTAAAAATGTATTGTTTCTAATTCAGTGTAAATGTCTTCATTGTTTTTGTGGTGCTGCCGTGCGTGTTTTCAATAAAAATTTTGTCCACAGCTGTGGAGTAACGGTTAGCGCGTCTGGCCGCGAAACCAGGTGGCCCGGGTTCAATTCCCGATTGGGGCAAGTTACCTGATTGAGGTTTTTCCCATGGGTTTCCCTCAACCCAACATGAGCAAATGCTGGGTAACTTTCGGTGCTGGACCCCGGGCTCATTTCACCGGCATTATCACCTTCATTTCACTTAGACGCTAAATAACCTAAGCTGTTGGTAAAGCGTCGTAAAATAACCTAAAATAACCCACTAAAATAAAATAAAATAAAAATTTAATTTCTGCTGCTGTGATTCTTGATTTGTTTGGTTGTTTGAAACTCCAGATTTTGTTTCCATACGAAGTGTTGGTACTGCTAATGTGTCATAATTTTTTATGATGTCCGTGACTTGCAAAAAATTTTCCGAGTTTTGTTGACACATCTTTTTCTGTTTTATAAGATATGCGCATCTTAGTTAACTTATAGTATGTTGTTGTTTATAGCTATTTTGGCTCCAGTTCATATTACAGTAAATATAATTAAAATAGGGTAGATATTAAGATAAAGTTATTCTGTAAATTTTCTCGGTGAAATTTTAACGCCTGTCAATAATATATAAAAACTTACACACTCAACGGCATAAGGCGTAACTGATATTCACTCACTACAGAAACGGTAAGATGGAGTTACTACATTTACGTAAACAGGAAATACATACGTGATACGGTTGTTTTTTAATAGTCCTTATCATTAACATGTCCCTTCCTTAACACATCTGAGCTTAAAAGAAAGAACTTATCGGTATGACAGTAGGTATGCAGTTCCTTCTGGAAATAAGACAATGTGTAAGTAAAACTTTTTTCCGTTGCAGTTTGAGCAAATATTTTAGCATACAAATACGGAGTCACCACCACCACCACCGCCGCCGCCGCCACCACCACCACCACCACAAACAACAATTATTATAAATCGAGTAATGTATTTCCGTTGTAATTTCTCCAGCAAATATGTTCTTTTCTCTGTACAACTGTTTAGGATATTCTATTGATCGGGTTGCCAAAATTTTATATTTCAGTTTTAGTTAAGCAATTTTTCCGCCCAGTTTACAGTACCATGTGGTTATTTTGTCTAATTTTTTACTGTAAGTTTGTGATTAAATTACGTATAAGGCGAAAATGTTCTTTTATTTTGTTAAGTTGATTTATATACACTTTAACACCTCTGGTCATATCGCGTGTTTAGAATCTGTGGGTATACCAGTAGGTCTTTTCACTGTTGTTGACTTCCTGATTCTATTGTTCGTTGTAGATGACTTATGTTAGAGTAACTAATTATAGATTTTGATTAATGTTTATGATATTGGTTATTGAGGTGGTGATGAATCATGGCACATAAATTTCTAATCCGGCATTTGTGTTTGTGACGAGGGAAACCATAAAAAACCGCAGGCAGATTGGTGGGCCAAGGGGTTTGAACCCGGGACCTCCTGAACGCGAGTCTCAAAAGCCAACTCGCACGTCATACCGATACGTTATTTCTTTCAAGCTCAGATGTTTCAAGGAAGGGACATTTTTATGATAAGGACTAAAAACAACCGTATCATGTATATATTTCATGCTTACGTAAATGTGGTAACTCCATCTTTCCGTTTCTTTAGTGAGTGAATATCAGTTACTCCTTATGACGTTCAGTGTACGTTTTTACATATTATTAACACATGTAATATAAACTTGATGAAATAACCAGATAGTACTGTAAACTGGACCGAAAAATTGCTTAACAAGAACTGGAATATGAACCTTTGGCAGCCAGATAGTTTTGCAAAATCAAAGAGCATATTTGCTGAAGGAATCACAAACGGAAATATATTACTCGATTTATATTGTAGATAGTGGTGGTGAAGATACTATACTTACGTATTCAATGATAAACTGCAAATTGTAGGTGATCATGGTGATGATGAAGATGAAGAATTGTTGGAATGTCATAGATGGAACTACAATACCCGAAGAAAACCCCCGGTGTTGCCTGGATCACTAATTTCGCCCAATACAAGTTATAAATTCAGGGTAGAGCGGGATATGAACTCGGGCTCCCTGGCCTAAAAGTCCACCGTTGAACTATTAAATAGTAATAATGATATATGCAATATGTTGAGAAATTAAATTGTTGCAAAAAATGTATAACGTTTAAAGAAAGAGAATGTGCCATTTTTATTTCGGTATAAAATTTACAAATTTTGTTTTATATTTTCATTTTTTCATATCTAACAATCGTTATTCCGAAATCTTCCATAAATTCTTATTTTTTCTCCCTTCCCAGTTACTTATTTTCTCCATATGGCTAACAAAACGCAAGAAATTGTAAATGTTCGTGTTTATAAAAATGAATTTCAATGCAGTAATTCATACAAATACTGTTCATTGGGCGGTATCCTTGAGGCATGTGAACCATATGACAGAAATGCATATATCATTCCGTTACTGTTGTCGAAGAAACAGGCCAAGGACAGATTCGTGGAAACAAAGGACACATTTCGAGTTCGTCCGCCCCCTCTCCTAAAGAATATGCGAATATTTTCCGTTCTTAGATAGTAATGAACACATTGAATTATTTTTCCCTAAAAACCCCATAATGACACACTTTTATCACAAATATTTTGGACATAGTACTCTTCTTGTTTGGATACAAACGACGAGTTCTTTCTTCACACACAATCAAACATACTATAATAATTCAGAAAGGATTAATGCGATATTTCTGGAGAGTATCGGAATGTCAAAAGAACAACTATTACAACGCATTTAAGCAATTTCCTGATGAATAGAAACTCAAATTATGTATAACAGGGAGAAGTCACGCTAAATGGAGTATATTTCTTTAGAAAAGTTGCTTTGAGATAATCGCAATTATCGTGTACAGTTTTAATAACATGGCTAGCTTCTTTTCTCAAAATTCACTTGAAATTCAGAGCAGTGGCTAGATGAAGACATGCGCAGAATGGCAAAGCTACTTCCTCCCACTAATCATGAACATCCTACTACATCATACACCCTGCCCTCTTTAGATAATGACGTCGTAAATTCATCCCAATGTAACGCCCACAGACGTGCGGATTGTCTCAACTGTTCATTTGCACGGGAAAGCAAAGTAATTCAGTCTGTATGGCCCTGTAGGAGTTGCTTTATGGTTTGTAATACTTTGTGTTACACTGGCCCACGGACCTATTCACAATGCAATCAACCCACGTAATAAAGAAACAACGAAAAATGTAATTATGACTCTAGCCAAAATGACAGTGATAAGTATTTCTTAGGCCGAGATACAACTTTTAAATCGTGTAAAAATAGTTGACATAAGATTGTTCTACAGCAGTGGTCGTCAGCACTCGCTGAAATGGGTAGAGTGCGTGGAGGGTAAGGAAATATGCTCCGTCGTGCACAAGTGTTAGGAAGACAGCATACCCGCCAGCAGCGACAATTGCACGCTGTTTTGTCCGCGGGTAAAAGATGCTAGCCCGAGAGTGCAGTGTTCTGATGACCGCTGTTCTACAGCATGCTGAATGTGGCAGGTTGAAATTCTCAAATTATTTTCCACTGCAAGGACAAAACTAACCTCGTGTAACACAATTGCTTCCTAAAAATATTGGTTCCTGAAAACGCTCAAGATTACTTGTTCGCTCTCAGTAGCCTTCAAATGGGACATTTCCAATCTGTACAGATCATAGATGAACCACGAATGACAGCAACATAAACTGGTACAAACACCAAGAGGAAAGGGTGTTACAGATGCGACCGTTCTTGTGACAATTGCTGATCTTGTGGACAAATAGGCCTATTTATAGGATTGTATAATCTATACATGAAATTGTTTTTATCTGTTTTCTAAATATAACAGATACAAAAATCTGTATTATCACTTATCTTACGAATGTTAAAAATATGGAGTTTCTATATTTAATTTTTGAGGTGCCCCAAAGGCTTTTAAGTTTCTTAAAATTATATTTTTTTTGCCTCTTTGTATATTTGTTCTATTATTTTGTTCTTCATTACATAGCTAATGGATTGCTGTAAAATCACATATTTAAACTTTATTTGAAAGACCCTAAATTGGGGTTGCAGTATATAGTATTTTTGAGGATATCCAAAGGGACAAAATATATAGTATTTTACATAAAATATGACAGAAATTCCGTTTCAGCCCATTTATTGTTTTTAGTTAGGATTTATTATTGTTTTCTTTCTCATTTCTTTTTGAGTAGTAACTAAATCAAGAGTTCCAATTATCATCCTTCTTTCTGTTCTTTGTTCTTACTTACTTACTGACTTTTAAGGAACCCGGAGGTTCATTGTCGCCCTCACATAAGTCCGCCATTGGTCCCTATCCTGAGCAAGATTAATCCATTCTCTATCATCATATCCCACCTCCCTCAAATCCATTTTAATATTATCTTCCCATCTACGTCTCGGCCTCCCCAAAGGTCTTTTTCCCTCCGGCCTCCCAACTAACACTCTATATGCATTTCTGGATTCGCCCATACGTGCTACATGCCCTGCCCATCTCAAACGTCTGGATTTAATGTTCCTAATTATGTCAGGTGAAAAATACAATGCGTGCAGTTCTGTGTTGTGTAACTTTCTCCATTCTCCTGTAACTTCATCCCTCTTAGCCCCAAATATTTTCCCAAGCACCTTATTCTCAAACACCCTTAACCTATGTTCCTCTCTCAAAGTGAGAGTGTTCTTTGCTCTAGTAAAACATTATATCTTGTTTTGGAACACGGCGATCTTTATCACAATTAGGCCTACAGTATTAATTTTTTTTGCATTTGCAACTGCATATATGAAATAGATTGTTTTCTTCTTCTTTGAATTTTGCAATGTTGTCATTTTAGTTGTCACTATGTCGTTTCTTACAAGGCTCCATTAAGTTTGTGTATTGATCATGGTAAGCACGAATCAGTTGTAATATTCTTGTATGACTGACTTTCGGAATTTATGCCTTTACCTGGATTTCCTTAGTTTTGATAGAAACTCTTTCTGAAATCTCTCCAACAGTAGATTCTTTTGATTTGAAGTCAGATTTTAATTCATTTTTTTACCCGTAGATAATATTTAATTACGTCATGATAGATAGGTAATTATGATGGGTTCAGCCCCTCTGGCATTGCGAATACAGGGTAGGAGGTCAGATTTCTTGTATTAATTAGAGATATTCTGATTTAAATACCCTGCAACATAAAAAGAATGAAATTCCATTAATTTTATTATATTAATTATATCATACCTAAGAGTTTTGTGATTATTCCCAATTTTCTTATAAATTGAAGTTTCTGTGACACTGCAAAATGAAACGGCAGGGGACTAAAAATATGTAGAATCTTTTAACATGTATTTTTAACATGTTCCTGGTATCTTGTTCAGATTAAATCACTAGAGAATGTTCTCTCACTAAAAAATCTGAACCTCCAAATTTTGTGAAAATTTCAAAATACTGTGTGATGCTCTTGGGGCACCTCTAAATATTAATCTAGAGAAAATATATTTTGCATTGTTCTTTATAATATCACCCCACAACTTTTCCCTAGTATTACATTTTGATTCCATAAACTTCATATTTTCATTCCACCCTATTGTATAAGGTGTTTTTAATTTTAAATGACATGTTGTACCTCTATGTTAGAGCAATGAGTTTTCAATATCATGCCTGTCATAAAGTATTAAATTGTTAATTAATTAAATAATTTTCATATTAATATCATAAATAAAATAATTGATCTACTGCCTCTGAAAATGTATAAAGATTAATTTAAATTCTGTATAAGAAATTGCTCATAAATTAAATGATGTCAGACGCCTCCTGTAACTTCGAATTGCTCACGACCAATGCAGGTTTAAATTAGATCATCACATTCTTCAATCTGCTGATGAATGTAAATACCTGACATATCTTTATTGCATGTTGGTCAGAGAGTTCACAAAGAATAGAAAATAGACGGAAACTTATACAATTATGTAAATATATTTATAACATAGTCCTTATAAAATAAAAATGAAACGCTACTGTTAAACGAGAAAAATCATACAACATTAATTATGTAGTAGGAAAATGTTGACAATAAATCCAAGTGATGAAATCGTACTAGAAAGGAAAGTAGGCCTAAATGAAAAAAGAAATGTGATTGACTATGATATAGAAAAATGGACAAGAAAAGAAATAATATTAGAAAAGAATTGAAGATCTTTGAGTTAAATGATAAAATAACAGAACACGAGACTGACAAATGAATGAAAAATTCAAAACATATAAACATAAAACTATATCATTCGGTGAACGAAACATACGGTATCCAAAGTATGTTGGCCAATAATCGTAGATTACTATACATGATAGATACTTAACGAATGAGTAATTGTGATAAAATAAAAACTTATTAATAGAAATAAAAACTCACTATTCATATTCTGATGTCATAACAAATTTAGTTGGGAACTCAGTTAAATTCTAGAGGTAATGATGGATTAAAATTTTAGAATGCCTGTGAAGGAAGTCACATAATTTTCACAGATTCCTCATCAAAATAACAAACCATTTTCTGACCCATTTTCGTACAATATGCCTTAATGAAATTAGTTGAATTCTGTAATGCAAAGTAAGTAATTTAAATATTGCACGTGGAGGAACATAACTGCATAGTAGGCGCAATCTCTTATTTTCTTCTTCTTCTCTTCTTCTTCTTCTTCTTCAATTCAAGGTAGGCATATGCCTGTTCCGGCTTCACAGCGTATCTGTCCAACGCTTCCGAGATCTTCCCGGATGTCTTCTCCCATTAGGTCTATAGGACATCATTCTTCTAGAGATCCTTTCTGGTATCAATCTATTAACATGTTCTGCTCACTGATCCCTATAATTTGTGATTTTTATGTCCAATTTTATAACTCTATTTGTTGTTTCCTGCAGAGTATAGTCCAATTTAAAATAGCCGATGTTCTTGAATCAAATGTAAAATACATTCATATTATATTACAATAACAATACGTATTTCAATCATCACTGTCCTCACGCCATTGAAAACGATGTTAAAATTATCATTATCGGTCTAGAGTTTATCACGAAGTACTGGCCGAATCGTCCTGTTATATGAGATTCCTCATTGGTCGCTAAAGTGAAATTAACCAATTATAACTAGTAAATAACCCTTAGGAGTAGAATACCTTACGACGAAATGAAGAGAAGCGAATAGAAGCATTTGAAATGTCGACATGAAGAAGGATGGAGCATGTGAAATGGACAGAGTAGGAAACGAAGCAGTGTTGGAAAGAGTGGACGAAGATAGAATGATGCTGAAACTGATCAGAAAGAGGAAAAGGGATTGGTTGGGTGACTGGTTGAGAAGAAACTGCCTACTGAAGGATGCACTGGAATAGTGAACGGGAGAAGAATTCGGGGTAGAAGAAGATATATTATGATAGACGACATTAAGAAATATAGATCATATGAGGAGATAAAGGGAAGGCAGAAAATAGGAAAGACTGGAGAATACTGGGTTTGCAGTGAAAGACCTGCCCGTGGGCACAACACTATGAATGAATGAATGAATGAATGAAGTAGAATACTATCTTCACACTTTCTTTTTGATTGACTGAACTCCGGAAATAGTCAACCTTTGCAAAGACATAATATTAATTTATTTCAACAACAGACACGGTTCAGTCAATACCAATACCACAGGACACAGATTCAAATTCCAGTCGATCCATCCTGAATTTATAACTTGTGTTGGGAATGTGCGTGGTCCAGACAACACAGTGTTTTTTTTCTCCAAATAATCCTTTTAACATGTGACATCCCAACAATTATCCATCATCATTCACCCATCTATCTATCCATTACGAATATAATTTAGACCTATTGCCTGTGCTGCACTCTAGATAGTCTCTTAGTGGTCCACGCTTCTAGGCACTAACTACATCTATGAGCCATTCTCGTAGAATCGGGCGAATAACGGCAAGTTAAGGGCTCTACCATTTCAGGATAAAGTACTGCAAATTTTATAATCGCTAAGGAGAAATGTGAAACTTCGATAAATATTTATTATGTTTTCTAATGTTTACAGGTTAGTAATTGGATCCGAGATTCACTGGTCCAAACGTGGCCGATGGCAGCTATAAAATCATTAGCATAGCTGTCTTTGGGAGGGAAGTAAGATTAGCGTCCCGTGTCGTTTTTTTTTTATTTTAGTAGGTTATTTTACGACGCTTTATCAACAGCTTAGGTTATTTAGCGTCTGAATGAGATGAAGGTAATAATGCCAGTGAAATGAGTCCGGGGTCCAGCACCGAAAGTTACCCAGCATTTGCTCATCTTGGGTTGAAGGAAAACCCTGGAGAAAACCTCAATCAGGTAACTTGCCCCGACCGGGAATCGAACCCGGGCCACCTAGTTTCGCGGCCAGACGTGCTGACCGTTACTCCACAGGTGTGGAGTCCCGTGTCGTAGATTTAAGTTATGGGAAATAACTCTGTAGCTGTAGACGAAATGGCAAAATGTATCGATCTTTCTTCGCCCAAGTTGAATTTAGAATATTATGAATAACCTGTGCAGTTGAAAGCACTGTTAAATAAAATAATACTACCTACTATAAATATTTACGCCTATGAAGTCTTGAACAACGGCCTGCTGCCATGTTGACTACAAGACCAGAGAGTTCCTCTATTAGTAAATATACATTGCCGGCGACGTAACAAGATCTTAATTATTCTATAAGGTAGATTATGATGATAATGATAATGATTATGACGATGGATTATGATGATTTACAATAAGGTCAGGCAAATATTTATCTAATTTGGCGAGTGACATGACAAAAAATGTCGTAGAAAAAGCAGCTAACATACTTATGCGGAGGAACGTGCAGTATTTTAACGTCCTATGAATTATTTATTACAGACATCAGCTGTCTCAGCTTTGCAGCCAATTTCACGCGTATGACGTCCAAAGCCCACATCCCACGCGTAATTGGATGGCGAATGTGTCATGCTCCATGCTACCCGAACTTTTACACTAATGGGGATGAGTTATGCGGCGAGATTCTTATTTCTCTCGTGTATTTAAAGTTTATCGCCAGTGAAATGACGCCAAGTTAGGACGCGGTAGCTTATAAAGTGGAAAGTGCGACACTCTGCGGAATAACAACCGTTCATTGTTTTATACCAATGGTCGTCAGCATTCGTTGAAATGGGTAAAAGGTATTCAGTGCAACATAATATGCCCCGTCGTGCAGCAGGCAGAGAGGGAGAGAGCATACCCGCCAACAGCTACGGATGCACCATAGTGCAGTCTCTTATCCGCGGGTAACAGACGCTAGCCCGAGGGTGCTCTATGCTGATGACCGCTATTTTATACTGTACAATCTTCTCTTTCAGCACTGCAATTTGTAGACGACACGTTTTTAATGTTAACAACAGTCACCGGTATGCGGCAATTGTTAAAAAATATCGAGAAATGTTGCAAAAATTGAGACCTTAAATTAAATAAATATAAAACAAAACTGTTAATTTGTAAAAAGGGATGTAAAAGATCAATGGCAGAAAATATATCAATCAACGAATTTAAATTAAAAACTACAATGAATTTAAATATCTCGGAATTAATATAAACTACAAAGGAGAATAGACAAATCAGATAAATATATATATATATATATATATATATATATATATATATATATATATATATAATGTAGGTAGGGAAACAGTAAAAATTATAGATAATACTATATATAAGTTACCCAATATCAATGTTAATATGCTAAATAGAATTTATTTCACGACGGTTGAAGCTAGATTATTATGTGGATGCGAGCTATGGGGATTAGATAAAAAGCATTGATAAATTTAAATCCAATAAGAGCCACATATTGTAAAAAAAGTCTTAAATATTAGTTTAAATTCTTCAAAAAATTCAGCTAGAATAGAAATGGGAATTGAGAATATCATGAGTTCAATCTTGGTTAGAAACACGAAATTATTAATTAAAAGAATCGAAAGTGACCAAAATACGTTTATGAAACAATATTTATTAAATCAAATCACAAATATAACAAATAAAACAATCGTAAAAATTAAAAATAGCATTTTTGATGTCGGATTAGGGTGGATATGGGATAACTTTGCTACTAGTAATGGCGCAGGAATCCTAAATTTAATTAAATCAAGATGTAAAAATATTACAAGACAAAATGATTTTAGTAGTATCAATAATATTTCTAACGAATATAAAAGGATTTGGGACGGAGTATATATATAGATAATATGAAAATGAAAGAAAGATTTGGGCTGGCTTGGTTCAGATTTGGAATTTGGAGATTAAGGAATAATAGAGGCAATCTACCTCAAGGTATTTGCCCATTATGTGAACACAGAGAAGATGTCATTCATATTGTTCTGGAATGTCAACCTACAAAAAAATACGGATGAAATTTATAAATGAAAAGTTCCTACAAATGAATAAAGAAATAGGTATAAAAAACTTATGCATAATAATAACAACACAAAGTTACAAAAGCAAATAGGTTTATATCTCTTTTTAGTTAAAAAAAACTGAGAAAAAATGAAATAACTAGAATTGAATGAGATAAGATCTGATTAAAAAAGGATTAGTTTTTAGTACTATCTATAAATATAATAATATATATAAATTCAAAAGATTTAAATAAGAAATAATTAGGAAAATATGTTTATACGCTTGTTTTGTGTTATAGATGTAGAAGTATACATTGAAATACTAATTGTAACAACATAATTAATAAAATGAGTTGAGTCTTGCACAAAACTAGACGCAAGTGCAAGATAAAACAAAAACATCTTATAATAAATATTTAATTCCATAAATTGTATTACAGTTATATATCTATGTGTAAAATGATAAAATGAGTAAATGTAAGTTTTTTCAATGATTATATGTATGTACTTTTTTCTGTAAACTATAAATAGTAAATATCAAATATACAATCCTCTATGCTTTGTAAGAGGGTATAGTGCATTTGATACTGTGCAGTTTCCCCTGCCCAAATTTCAGGTGAACTTCTCATTGTACAACCTGTTTCAACTAAGGTGACAATAGGACATAATATTTCAAATCAAGTTAAGAAGATTTCAAGACGACAGCAGTTCCACCGATGACAGTGAGCACAAGCGCAAATTTTATCCCTTTTATAATTCAAACGCGCACATTTAAATCAATTAGATGCACACTCGTAAACAAGACAAAAGCTCGCAGAGAACTCAATCACAAACGTACAACACTTTCCTAGCCCCTTAACCAGATTTAGGGCTGGCTGCGAAATGTAACACAGGTGCAGTTAAAAATTTTGTGAGCATATTCTTTGTCAAAATGTTTTAAAATAATAAACAGCTACGTTAAAAAGTTTACAGGTTACATTTGAAAACAGAAACTCTTAAGCGTGTAATTTTATTTTCTCCGTACTTCGTTAAATTCTCTGTTATAATTTATTATTTTCTTTCCACTGATTGACATTTCTCTTTCAACTATTAGGTTACATTTGTTCAGATTCAGAAACGTTTCAAGCTCTACTTTTTGCAGTGAGTCTATTATCAAATGAATTAATGGTTTTGATGCATAGAAATGTGTTTAAAAATTACGATGGAAACTTGCTGTGCCGTTAGAGGTACGAGATATAATACATGATGTATCTAGCCCAAAAATATCGGCAGAAATGCAGCGTCGTTTCTAAATATCTATTTAGAATGTAATTAACAAAATTCATTATTAAGTGTTATCTGGGAAGTCTGACATAAATTCTATAAATACGTGCGTGTTCGACTGCATCATGTTTCAAGAAGGGAAGTCTAAAACATTGTTTCATGAAGATATTTTTAGGGTCATTTTCTTTCTTTAAATGAGGTAGCCTCAATTCAGAAATTTCCCTAAGTCAACTTTGGCTAAATTGAAATAGGTAACAGTATTTTTAAAGTTGTGTTGAGATGAAAGCACAGGAGAAAGTTACACAAGACAGAAATACATTAAATCCAGACGTTTGAGATGAGCAGGGCATGTACCACGTACGAGTGAGTCCAGAAATGTATATAAAGTGTTAGTAGGAATACCCGAGGGAAAAAAGACCTTTGGGAAGGGCGAGATGTAGATGGGAAGATAATATTGAAATGGATTTGAGGAAAGTGGAATATCATCTAGGGACTGGATTAATCTTCCTCAGGATTGGGATCGATGGCGGGCTTATGTGAGGATGGCACTGAATCTCTGGTTTTTCTAAAAACCATATTTAAGTTAGAAAAGTGTCTTGCCACGGCAACATGTGGAATTAAAATCCCTTCCGTTAAAAGCAAACTTTTAATTAATTTAAAATATGCGCTTTCTGATCACTGGGAAATTATGAGATGTGCGCTTAGGATATAGGCCTACACCTACTACTGGAATACACAGCGTTAGACTAGACATTTGTCGTACGCAGAACGCATCTTTAACTCCCAAATCTAATTGTAAGATGAGCTTATACGGGGTTGGTCATAACCTTTGCCTTAAGGTCCAAGATAAAAACAAACCCATATAAACACTATTGGCTATTATAACTTCTTTCATTATTCATTTTTACACATATTCGACATCAATAATTTGGGTGCCCAGCATTTGCCTCCGAACAGCACGAAAACTTTCGAGATAGTAATAATGTTACAAACAAATTAAGTATCCCACTCCGCTGTGAGGTATACCATCAGTGTGTTCCGAGAATAATTACGATGTTCTCGTTCCTACATCATCAATGTCTCTACTGCGTTCTTCAGTATTGTCAGAAATGCTCGGCCACGATTCGGTGATGTACCAGGCCATTCAACGTTCCCGAGAAAGTCTTGTGTTGCATTTGTCTTAAAGCAAAATTGTGTTTTAGCGTGTAGGAAACAAACCTCTCGAGGATCAAGGATCTTTCGAAAACTTAAAAACATAATTTTCTAAAAGATATTACTCAAATAGTTACAATTACATGACGCATCTTCTTCGGTAATCCACATAAGATTGGGTGCTGTCCGGCAGGCAAACGGTGGGCATGAAATTATTGATGTAGATGTAAAAATAAATAATAGGCAAATTACAATAACCAAGCGTGTTTATAAAGGTTTATTTTTACGTTGGATCCCTAAGCAAATGTTATGATGATGAACCCTGTGTATAGATATCGGGGCCAATCTGTGCGCTTGGCATACGTCACAGGTACAGTATGTCACAAATCCGTATCCGCACTAGCAGGATTGTCTGAACTGTAAACGTTGGTCGTGAGTCACAGCTCATGCATTATGTTCAGACACTCCCACACTCTTCCTACAGAGCTGCGCACGAGATCGAATGAGTCTATTTACGAATTATAGGCGAATTGGTTAGCCTTTGCCTTAAACTCGGTAGACACACGCCCGAACTTCCCTTCTACTCCTATCCTCTCTACAGAAACGTTGTTCCTCTACTGCGTACGCGAGTGTCTTGACAAAATGTATGAGCTGTAGCTTCTGTTACATGTTTTTTAATAGGTTATTTTACGTCTGTGTTACATGTTGGTTCGCACCACTGAAAGGCAATGATTGCTTCCAGAATACTACCTGCTCGCAGCCCCTTTGCGTCTTTCCACCACCATCCAAACATTATAATGGCCGAGCACATATATTGGTCACAATACATCGTCGTTGTTCCTGCAGTAACTCCTATGTGCAAAATGTAAAATTTTTCAGTAGGAACCAAAAACACTTTTGTGCGAGATCGTGCGTATTTGCTTGCTTTCCGCACAAAACCAATACTCGGTAAGTGTGAAATACCACATTCAGTATTCCCAACGTAACACATATGACAATTTCCCTCTTCTTACCGCTTAAGCGCCATATTCATTTTACTGCTTTAGGTTTTTAACATATTATTTTTAGAGACGTTTAACATAGTAATAATTATAAATTGGAAATTTACCACTGTAATTTCACCTAAATTGCACTGTTATTTATTGTTTTTAAATATTTGCAAAAATTAAGTAAACTCTACAACACCACAAAAGTTACTGCATTTGTAATGCAAGTAACATTAAGGAAGCTGTGAAAAAATCAACAAGATTCCAGATGACGATGTTATATAAATAATATTGTTAAAATATTAAAATGAAAAATAAATCATTACATAACCTTACCGTTTGTTTTAAGTTCGCATTTATAGACTGGGGGAAAAAAAGACAGACGTATATCACGGCCTGCTGGAATATAGTAAACACAGAAAACATTTTATAGCAACAATGTTGAAGATAGATCTTTTTGTTTTTAAAAGTTGTCGCCATTGAACAGAAACCAAGATGGAGATTTCATTGCAACTAATTAGAAATTCCTCTTTCAGGTATGTAATAAACGATCTTCGCACAAAATAATGTACGATACACGAGCGGTATGTTTGTTTTCATGTTCTCGGAAATTAAAAAACTCAACTATGTGTCCCTTTCTCAATCTTTTCCTCGAACATGAAAACATCAACATACCGCTCTTGTAATGCATATTACTGTTATTCATCCTATGGCAGCCGTACAGAGGAGACTGTGAATTCTTACATTTTGGAAACGAAGAAATACAATTACATATAGGAGATTTTATTATATTATATTTAAGTTATTTAATAGAGCACAGATCTGAAAATCGATAAATATGTCACATAGCAGTTATTGCAGGAACGACGACGATATATATAACAGACCACGTTCATTTGTCCGCCGAAAAGAACCCGCTGGTCTAACATTCGTGTAGCACGATGACGACGATTTTTATTTGTAAATCGGTTATCTTTAACGACGTAGTATCAACTACTAGGTTATTTAGCGTTGAAAGAATTAATGATGACGAGATGGATTTGGCAAGATAAAGCCGACAATTCGCCATGGGATTACCTGAAAGCTGAGGAAAACCTAGAAAAGTAAAATAAAACCAGGTAATCAGATCAAGCGCGTATCGAAACTATGCACGAGCGAAGCTCCGAATCAGTAAGCAAACTCCTGCACGCCTGAGCTACCCCGATGGGCACAATTTTTATTTCTTTTAAGACAGAGAACATTTAACAGACAAATTAAGGAAATAAACTCTACCAAGTTCATTAAAAAAAATATTCCATTTCTAAAACTATGAGTGTAAATATCCAAATTAGACTTCATAATGTTATCAGTAAGTTGGATATACAGTACTGTGTATATACGAATTATTCGTTGCATATAACCAGAGGGCGAATCAGAGTGACCAGGTTCCGTGACTTCATGTTACTGATGCAGAGAGCAGAATGTCTCGGCGCGTGTTCCCAAGGTACAGACAGTGGGTAAAGAATTATACAGTATGTAGTAGGACCTTTTGCAGCGACTTGTATGCTATGATGATCGGTGCAAATATTCCATTAAAAAAATAGATACTCCACACTTTCGAGACATTCTTCCTAAATATACAAAGCAACATAGTCACACGATAGATAAGACGAACCACACAACAATGACAACTGTATTTTCTAAGGCCATAGACATTTTGTGGCCCACTGATTTCAGGTATAATAATGTACTTCTTTTAGTCACAGATGCTGCGCCCTGTATGAGAAAGCCTGCCAGGCTACTGGCGTGGCTCAGGCGGTTAAGGAGTTTGCCTGCAGGTCTGAAGTTGCGTTCGGACGTGGGTTCGATCCCCGCTTGGGCTGATTACCTGGTTGGATTTTTTCCGAGGTTTTCCCCAACCGTAATGCGAATGCAAGTTAATCTATGGCGAATCCTTGGCCTCATCTCGCCAAATATCATTTCACTATCACAAATCTCATCGACTCTAAATAAGCTAGTAGTTGATACAGCGTCGTTGAAAACCAACTAAAAAAATAAAGGCGGCCAAGGACATAAAAATAATGTATCCTAAGTTGATTCACCTAACTTGCTTAGAACATGGACTCCATAGGGCAGCGGAAGTATTTCGCTCTTTTTATAGTGACGTCGATAGCTTTATAGG
The DNA here is from genome assembly GCF_040183065.1 of Periplaneta americana. Lineage (NCBI taxonomy): Eukaryota > Metazoa > Arthropoda > Insecta > Blattodea > Blattidae > Periplaneta > Periplaneta americana. The sequence continues at coordinate 122,822,397 of NC_091118.1, read as the reverse complement.
TAATAAGAAAATTTTTCTGAAAGCACCTTTCCGAATACAAAAATTCAAGGAAATCGCTCCCGGGCTTCCCCTTCCACCAAACCCCATAATAACAAACTGGGATAGTTGGCTGGATGCTGCCTTCTATTATGCCACATATGTTCAAATTGTGGAAGTGATCACTAGTTTAGATTCTACAGAGGCACATGCAATTGTAATAGCAAAATCCCTAATTTCAGTTGATGTTTCGGGCAGTTTAGATTTCATACAGAAGAACTTTTGTCACTTACCGAAAGCCATAACGTTGTTAGAAACATCTGATTTACAAATGCCGAAGGCTATAAACACAGTGGAAGAAGTATCTGTAAAACTTAAGGAAACCAAAGCCGGAGAATTTACGAAAAAAGTGAACGAGAAACTTCAGAATGTGTTAGCAAAAAAATAATGGTTTTTCGATCATGTGTGTTGTGCGAGAGGTGTTGCTGCAAAAACAAACAGAGCCCTCCAGATCAAAAAGTGAAATCCTGATATAGTATATTATTCGTATGCATCTATTACGTCTTGCGATGTCGAAAGGAGTTTCTCATTATATATTTTTTGTTTAAATGAGAGACGCAGAACGTTCACTTTCGACAATCTCCGCAGGTACATTATTGTCCACTGCAATGCGCAGACTACGTAGTATTCACTTTACACGCAAGTACAATGTAGTGTTTGATAACGGAGTACAAATTCACAGCCGTCATGTACAGCACAGTGTACGCATTCTTTTGATACAACTGTACGGACATCGCAGGTACGCGCCCGTTGTGTACTTCTGGAGTCACCATCTCTGCTTCAGCATAAACAGACTATAGTAAATGATAAGTAAATTTGTAAGAACAGTCACTCTGATCCGTCCTTTGCATATAACATTCTGAAATATAGATAAAATTTTTCTTTCTCTTATTTTGAAAAAAAAAAATGCATTACATCCGAAATCAGTCGTCCCTTTACAGAATATATCTTCAGATAGATCCTAAGGAATTCAATAGTGCTTACTTACTTACAAATGGCTTTTAAGGAACCCGGGGGTTCATTTCCGCCCTCACATAACTTCGCTATTGGTCCCTATCCTGTGCAAGATTAATCCAGTCTCTATCATATCTCACCTCCCTCAAATCCATTTTAATATTAACCTCCCATCTAACTCTCGGCCTCCCAACTAGCACCCTCTATGCATTTCTGGATTCGCCCATACGTGCTACATGCCCTGCCAATCTCAAACGCCTGTATTTAATATTCATAATTATTCAGTACTGCTATAATCTCAAAATTAAAAAAAAATTGAGCATCATAGATTATGTCTGAGTTACAGAACTGTACTAGCGTCGTGCATTACAGACGCTATGTTCGGTTCAAGTTGTCGAGTATGGCGAAGTTCGATATTCGCCGATGTTTGCTCTTGTTTCTTCCACCTTGTTATAAAAATATTCGCTCTCCTGCACTCCCACTCCATATTTTAACCGCTTAAATATTTAGCACATATCTTGCGATTACGTTTTGATATGAAATAAAACAAACTTTGTAATGTCTTCATTGCTTCTCTCATGTTCGAACATTGCAAGACACTAATCTGTACCTAATTCACCCTCCCAACTATTTGTTTTCCGAAGAATTTTAATATTTCTTAATTTTCGGTAGAAATTCATAATTTACCGTAAAATAACTTCTCATGCGTTATTTCCTTCTCACTACTTGATTTCGCAAGTACGATTGAAGACTTTCGCTTTGTCCGACGTTCAAAGCTTACACCACGTGATTTATTAACTTTGAAAAGAAAACCCAAGAGCGATGCGCTAATTAGGAGATGGAAATAAACTCAGAATGGCACGAAGAAATTACTGAAATAACAAACGGCAGCATAGTCAAGGAGAAATTAAAACAAAACGAAAGCGAACTTGTAGAATTCTTAGAATGGATTCCAGGATACACGAAAGCAGATGACGACATTAAGGAGTGGACGGCTGCAAACGAGATTCAAGAGTTGTCGAATAAGAATATTGAAGAGATGACTAACTAGCAGAATGCAAGTACAGAAGACACTAAAGACGTCGAAAAGGCATAACAACATTTCTATGTAGATGCGATTTACACAGAGGGCGTCATGGCTGTTAAAAGGCACTCGCATGCTTTGAACAGCAAAGGAAAGACACCGCTGTTGATATGGGACGGGAAACTCCCATTGTGAAAAACTCCCGTTAACAAAATTATAATCTCAATCCAATTTTTTCTTAGAGCTATGTTTCTCTCCTCTCTAGGTTGGGATGAAAACTTGGGAATTGACGTCACATAAAAATCAAACTGCAATCCCCCTTTTCCTCCATGAATTCCTCTTGTACTCTTCACGTTCCCATTACTTTCCTTATTTTCCCCTCGTTTTCTTCTTCTTCTCCTTCCCCTTATTAAAATCTTCTTTCCCTTTATTGTCATTGCATTTCCCTTGTTCTCGTATTGCCCTTGCTATCCCCATATTCTCCTTGCTTTTTCTGTATTCTCCTTGTTCTCTTTGCGTTCCCCTTATTATTATTGTTTCCCCTTGTTTTTCCTTTCTCCCCCTTGTCCATATCTTCCCCTTATTTTCCTTGGTTTTCTTATTTTCTCTTCTCCCCTTGTTCTCATTGCATTTCAATTATTCCTCTCGTATTACCCCGTTCTCTTCGTCTTGCCTCCGTTTTTCTCGTCTTGCCTCTCATCTGCTCGTCTTCCCCCAATATCTTCGTCTTTTCCCATTATCCTCCCCTTGTTCTTCTCGCCTTCCCCTGTTTTTCTCACCTTCCCCTTGTTTTTCTCACCTTCCCCCAGTTTTTCTCGCCTTCCCCTTGTTTTTCTCGCGTTGTCCCTGTTCTTGTCTTCACCCTATTTTTCTCGTCTTCTTCCTGTTTTTCTCGTCTTCCATCTGTTCACCTCTCTTCCTGTTGTTCACCTCGTTTTCCTTTTGTTCTCCTTGTCGTTCTTTTCTCGTCTTTGTATTCCCCTTCTCATCTCTCCTCGTACTCAATGTCGACAATGAATTCCTACTAAAATTAAAAATGTTTACGAAAAACAACATTGTAATATTTGAAAGAAAAATATTCCGAACTCCAATTTAATTAATAATGCTTAAGGTTATTTTATTCCCAAATTTTGTATGCAATACATAAGGACAATTTGAAGGTATAAGAGTTATCGTTTCAATTCAGTTCGCAACAGGGTCGAAGAAGTGTCTCCGACTTGCTTATATTTATATGAATGTGAATTATTAGAGAGTCAGATAATGGAAAATTTTATCAATTGTCGTAAAGTATTATTTACGTTTGAGGCACTCAGAATACAAGTGGTACAAGTCCACAGAGACTGTTTGTGAGATATTCATCGTTTAAGAAAAAATCAAATAAAAAATCAGTAGCACAATTTTTCATAAAATGTACATTTATTTGTAAACACAAAATACACTTTTACCTAAACAATATGAATATAAATACCTGAAACAAAATTTGTGGCTGAAATTAAATAATGACAAACCATGGACTTGCTTCACTTGTCTTCTGACAAAATGACAATCTATTTCAGTGTTCTTTTAAAGTGCTACCATCTACTGCCAAATCATTAAATAATAGATTCATTTTATTCTTCACTTAGAGAGATCTTACACTGTTGTATCTATTAAACTTTAAATAAGCAAATGTTTAATATTTGGACTTACATCGCTTGTATTCTGAGCGCCTCATATTTAAATAAATGAAAAGTAGACACTTTCTACAATGGCCATATAAGAACTTGCAGTCAGAAACTAGAAACATTTTGTTGACATAAAAATTTGTTTTGATGGACATATTTATTTCACGCACGATGTTTATTAATTACAACATCGGACCATTAAGGATTATTTATCACTGCTGGACGTCCATTTTTTCACGGATTTAGACATATAAATCTCTGTACAATTACAATCACGATAACTAGTCGACCACCAAGGACAATAGAAATATAGGTATACTTTACTTACATGAATAATTTATTTTGATTACTGCAGGAAGAAACGTAAAGGATGATGATGATGATCAATTCGTGTTCACAATAACAATATGGTGTGAATAGATCACAATTTTAAAAAGAAAAATAATTTTTGTTATAATTCACTATTTTGGACAAATACCGGGTGATTCAAAAGGTATTTTAGAAATTCTAGGTGATAAAATATAACGTTATTTGAAATAAAGAATGTAAATAAACAAATCCATTATTTTGAATAGTTTCCGAAATAATTACAGTTGGAATAATCTAACATAGATGTCAATTATCGTCAATTATTTATCTGTCCATATATCATAATGGTCGAATGTACTGTACAGTAAGTCGGTATGGAAAGATGAACATGAAAAAAGAAAGAAAAGAAACAAGAAAAAAGGAAGAAAGAAAGAAAGAAATAAAGAAAGGAAACTGCATTATTAGTATCAGTAATTATTAGTAATTTAACCTATCAAAATTAGGCCTAATATACTAAAACTCGATGGACATGAAAATCCAGAACAAATTTTAATCATTGTACTTATTACAACATTCTCAGAAGTCAACTGAATTCAGATAAAAAAAAAACCTTTATCGTAGGAAGCATTTATTCACAGGAAAATACTGAATAACGCATAACTGAGAAAAATACAAGAATCCTTGCACTGGATCTTTAAATACACAAAGAATTTTTTTATACTTGGTTTCTTAACGACGCTATACCAACTACTGGGTTAGTTAGTGTTGATGGAATTGGTGCGAGCGATCCGAGGATTCGGCATAGATTATCAGACATTCACTTTACAGTTGCGGAGAACCTCGGAAAAAACCCAACCAGGTAATCAGCCCAAGCGAGAATCGAACCTACGTCCGAGAGCACTTCGTATCGGCAGGCAAACGCGCTACCCCTGAGCTACGCCGCTCACTAGGTCTAAAAGTCGGAACAGTAAATTGATATCATTCTGATAGAGAAGAAATTAGACTTCTTAATTAGAAAAATACAACTCTTTTTTTACCTATATTTGAGTCATAACTACCCTTAGACATGAGAAGGATACGCCATATGTGACACAAGTCAACTGGAAAGTGTGATCGAAGTTTGAATACATAACTAGTGCTTCCCACTCGTTCGGTTACGTTAAGATCGCGGACACATGTTATCAATTTTTCGGATAGCCAGGTCATTTAGCATATCCCACAAAACAACGCTGCCCCGATAAAAGCGTCAAGTCCCTTGCTACGCTGCATGTGTCACAGTGCGGGCTGATAATGGAGAAAGGTTATACTAGTAGTGGACACGACAACTATTTATCTGCAAATTAATTCTTGTCACTTCTGCTTGCTATACGCTGCCTTCATAATAATTAGTTACTACCCATTGAACCTGTATTTATTCATACACGTAACCAAGTCCACCCAGAATAATGTAAGTATATGGTACAACGAATCGTCAATAGCTACACGAAAAAAAAATGCTTTATGAATTTGCACAAAATATAAAGCGAAGGCTGTAACAAATTTTATAAAAATTGAAGGGTTCAGAGCCATAGTGGACCAAGCGCCATTTATTAAAAACGGAGAACGCAAGGGTTAAAGTTAAGTGAATACTATAGTTTAATGAAGATTGACATATCATTTAGTTTTAATGTGTATACTTTATATTACTTGCTACATGTGTCCATTGAAATATGGTAACATCTTCATTTTAACCCTTGTTTTCTACGGTTTTAGTAAATGGCGCTTGGCCCACTATGGTTCTGAACCCTTCAATTAAAATGCATATTATTATCAAAATAGTTATATCTTGATCTGCCACTATGATTCAGTAGACAGTGCGTGCTGTTCCCAATCAAGAGTTCCGTGACTCGATTTCCGGCGTGAAAAAAGATTTATCTCCATTCCACGGGGCTGGGTGTTTGTCCTTTGTCTCCATTCTTGTTCTGTGACGTCTCTGCGATGGTTCTGAGTTGTAATGACCACACGATCCAAGAGGTCCGGGGAAATAACTCTTCTTTTACGAAAATGCAGCAGAATAGTTTTGATCCTGAAGAAATAATTCTTCTTTCACGAAAATAATCGCTGCGGCCATAAGCCATCTTGCAAGGGTGACTTTAATGTTCTGTCATGTTGGTGACATTGTGTACTGGTTATCATAACGGCTCAAAACCAATTCTCCAGTTCAGCTAAGATCATTATATTCCATATATTTTACATTTAACTGCATGAAGTGAAAAACAGTTACCAAATATTATATGCACTTTGTAATACTGAACAAATGTGCAATATATTATCATCTTCTAGTAGAACAGCTCATGCATTATGTCAAATACTCAGAGTATTTGATTATATCCAGACACTCTCCCACTCTTCCTACAGAGCTGCGCACGAGATCAGATGAGTCTATTTACGAATTATAGGGGAATGAGTTAGTCTTTCCCTTGAACTCGGTAGACACACGCCAGACTTTCCCTTCTACTCCTATCCCCTCCACAGGAACGTTGTTCCTCTACTGCGCATCGCGAGTGTCTTGACAAAATGCATGAGGTGTACAGCAGCTTTATAGAGGCCGATGTCTATTTTTAAATAATTTAACTTGAAACACCACTGTACGTCCCTTCAAAGGGTTTCGATTCCCTGAAAACGTGATCTGTTTAAACTTTGTCATTAAATCTCTTTGAGGTTAGTGTCAGATACAAAGTTAGGAACCAAGAACGTAATAAGTTGCAAGGAGTAGTCGTTTTGTTATAATATTAGTCTAGAAACTCTGCGCTTGTCTAAAACTTTCCATATCATTACATACTGAAGAGATAAAATATAAATTTACATTAAACTTGTGTTTCACTGGTATGTTTTGATGTGTGCAACAATATGGAACGGCTTATTTACATAGTATTCACTTTATTCATCTATACATAAATAAAAAGGAGAAGGGAGGAATGAATGAAGGAAAGGGAAAGAAGGGTGAGAAACAAAGAAAATGAGATGGAAAAATTAATGTGAAGACAAATAAAAATAATAAACTTAATGAAAAAGAAGAAAGGAAGATGAAGAAGGGAAGATGAAGAAGGCAGAAAAAAGAAAACTAAAAACGAGTAACGAAGTAGAACGAATTCCGAAGAAGAAAAATAAGAAGGGGAGAAAATAAGGAGTAAGGAATAGAACGTGCTAACAAAGAGAAATATAGACGGTAGAAGAAAAATATACGAAATTAGGCCTAAATTTAAATAATAAACTATCCGATGAGGAAACATGAAGGTGAAAGAGAAAAAAATACAGATGAAAGATAAATATAAAGCACGTAGAGAAAGAAGAAATGAGACATAATATTAAAAACACAGAAAGAGAAGTAGAAACTGAAAAAGTAACAAAGAGGAATAAAGATAAAGAATGTAGAAAGGTAAGAAAAGGAAGAAAAATAAAAAATAAAGGACTAAATGAGCAATGTAAACAATGGTATTGGAAAGATGAAGAAAAGAAAAGAAAAAAAAATTGGTAAAATAATAGGATATTTAAATAAATAAAATTAAAATCACAGGAAAGGAATGGGAAAGAGAAAGTTATGGAAACGTGAAAACATTTAACAAGTACCTAGAGGATTATTATTATTATTATTATTATTATTATTATGCTCTTTTTATTAAATCACATGCGGATGTCTTTGCTTTCTGCCCAAGATTTAATTTCTTGCTGTCCCTTTCTGCCTCTTGAGGTGCTACAACATTACCTACATATATTATACTATAATTTAAATCAACAGTACAGTATTACAATCCCAAACCGGGCATAATTTTTTACCGCGTTGGTGAAGATTGCCCCCAAATTTGTCTTCGTTGATTTCAACGATATTTCCTTGATTACATATTTTTCGTTTATTTCGTTCTGTTAATAATGTATTATAATTTCTTTAAAAATCTGTATTTTTTAATGCATTCAAAATCCCGCATCTATACTCGCTAAACCTTGCACTTGGCTACTGCAGTCAATTCTTAAAGAATATAAAGTTGGTCCAACGAAAGAATAAAGTGATGTAAATACATGCGCATGACCTTGAGATCTCTGAGATGACAAACCTTTTTCTTGTTATGTGAATATATACCTATATATTGGTATTCTGTTGTTTATATCACTTTATTCTTCAATGGACAGAATGTAATCATGAATTTTACTGGATGTATATTCCTCTTTTATTTCACATGGCTCGTGCGGTCAGGGGCCTGTTTCACAATGTTTACAATCTTTGTAAATTGTAAACTTCTGTTTCACAATATTTGTTTGTAATGTTGAACTTTACAAAGGAAATCAAATCTTTACAAATTAAATTTTGCTCACTTTACAAGTACCTATTCTGTTTCACAATGAAGAGTAATTTTACAAACGTGTAAATTTTACTTGTAAAATTAGCACATTTTCTACAATACGTCTGAGATGTGTAAAGTTTGATATTGTAACAAATTATGAATAAATACAATAAAGAGATACTTATTAAATTAATTTTTGAGTAACTGGATAATATTAAGAATTAAACTAAAGCAGTTTTGATGTTATTTAGGAGTTCTAATGACTCAGACAAAGATATTGAATTTAGGTCTAATCAAACGAAGACATATACGTAAAATTCTCCGGGCGAGAATTAATAACACGTTCGTATCATTGTATAAATTTAATGAAAGGTTTCGAATGAGTCCAGCGCTATACTTCAGAATACCGCGTAAGTATTTATATACGAAGACTGTATTTAAAACCTTACTCGCACCTAATAAAGAAGTTCCTTGCACCAAAAATAAATAATTCAGTAATGCAATAGCGACACTACTTACGCGGTATTCTGAAGTCGTTTCGAGTCCCGTTTCGCTGGAAACTCTCCTACAAGATAGGGGACATCATAGCCAACATCCAAAAGAGAAAAGTGATGCCCTAACCTCAAAGCGAGAAATGTATTGTTTTGCATTGGATGCATACTAGCTGTCAGTTCCGTGGGTTAGCAGATAAGCATGGAATTTCTAAGATATCAGTGTGCAAAAGTGCCCACAGGGTAGTTGATGTTGTTAAAAGAGTTAAATTCGGGGCAGGTTTTTGATTACCAAAATGTTATTTACTATAGCACAGAAATTTGTGCTGAAGGGATCACTAATGTTTGAGAGGTTAGGAACGCAACATTAAATACTGATGTATCAACACAAAAAATTAACCTGATTTTGTGTTTAGACATCGTAATTATTTTATAAATTGCATACATATACGTGGACCAAATCTGTTATTTACTTATTTGACTGAATTTTGTGCTAGCTTTGGTCATTTAAGTAACAAACGTATTGGTATACTCGACCAATCACATCACATGAAACTCCATTGTCGCCAATATATAAAAATCTAAATACTTTTAATTTTTTTAACAATACTTTATATTTTCTGTTGGTGAAATATGAATCAGCAAGCTTAGAATAATCTATTTTAGTACAAAATATAAACATATGTATGTATAGTAGTAAAAATACAGCGACTTTAGCTCTGCTCCTTAGCGATTTTTGTAAACTGTCGTTGGCGATATTGTGTAACCAATAATGCGTATTTGTAAATTTCTTTAGCTGATTTTGTAAAGTTCGTCAGACTTTACAAACTAATAAAATAGCATTGTGAAACACAATTTACAAGCATTTGTAAACTTTTACTTGTTATTTGTAAATTGTTAATTTGTAATTTGTAAGGATTGTGAAACGGGCCCCAGGTCACTAGTAGCGAGCACAGTCGGCGCTGCTGTACCAAATGCATTCTCCATTTGTTCCATGATATTATTAGTACTCAATACAAAAATAACTATTAATTGTCTATAGATTTTTTGTGTTCGCCGTATGATTTGCATCGTTCCTAGAAACTATTATTACAATGAATAATTCCGTGATCAAGGGTTGCTTACAACGTTAAGTCATAATTTCATTTTACATTGTTATATTATATAATCGTCTCGAAAATTCCAGCACCTCGATGACTAGTTATTTTACATATAATTATTTACGGAAGGAATGCTCTATAATATCAAGTAGTTATAAACATAATAAATGTTTCGTATCATTTGAATTCCACGCATATATGTAATTACTAACAACATTTTAAAATAGTTTTACACTTAACATGACCTTTAGTAGTAATCCGTTATCAAAGTTTATTTTGAAAATGAACAACAAGTACTCGTATACTGAAAAAAAAAAAACTTAAAAATATATGTAATTTAAGTGTGTATTTACTACAAATTCAGCGGATTCAGGTTCAATTTCAAAAAAGGAAATGGAGATTAATTTCTCCTCAAAAAGAAACCGTTTGCGTACCTCCAGCCTGACATTTGTACTGTTTCAAGGGATGGCTGTGCGTCATGCTGAATGCATAACAAGCAAGTCCAGATACTTGTGAATGTTCAATGTTGGTTTGTATGTTGTGACCCAGGATATAACTACCCTGTACCACTTTCTCTATTGGTTTATGATCTATGATCGTCTTAGGAAATATTTTAGAAATATTGTAAAGCTTTATAAAAGTCTCGAGAAGGAAATTAATAAGTTGTGAACAATTTTTTGTCTATCAGAAAGGGAATTCACTGATCTAGCTAGGAACTCAAAATGTTGTACTAATCTGTGAGAAAAAGTGCGCCTAAACGCTAACCTTACACCCAGGCAAGCAGTGTCCAAAGAATCGGAATGAAAGCAACCAGATATCTTTTCTACTACTGCACTATGACGCCCACAATCAAGATAAGCCATTTGAAACTCAGCGGTCAGTTATCGGTAAAGATATAATTAGGCTCCGTATTTCATCTACCTAAAGACTGAAGTTAAAGACACATTGGCTATATAAGTTAGTACGCCGAACACAGATAATGCAATGAATTAGGATATAAACAAACACATCGCGTCATTGCGTCGCTGTGTGCATGGAGTACAGTCAACTCCCGACATTCTGAAGAAGCCCTAGGCCTACTAGTAAACACATGCTTGAGCCGTGATTTTCACTTTCTTCGTGATCTTTGCAGTGAATAATAACGTGCATTCGTATGTTACGAAACTTGAACATATGCGGGTGTCACTGGAAATGATTTTATATTGCAAGAAATTCTTTCAATAGCACATGACGTTATTGATGTAGTATAAGATATTCCTATTGTCTGATTTTTTTAGTGTTTCATTAGGATATTGCACATATTGCTCACCACTGAAATCCCATTAATTTTCTATGTATTTTTCTATAAATTCCCTAAAATATAGGTTATTTAATTTATTAAGTGGAATGTTGGCACTGAACATCATGGTAGGCTACACAAATTCATGCTAAACGTCGAGTTAATATCTTCATAATTTTCAGATTGTGACGGTACTGGTTCTTTTGGAGTACATTCAACACACTTTCTGCGCCTTTTGGTATTGCAGTGTCTTTCAGTGCACTTTTACGTTTACTTTACACAATTTATATGTAATGTTGTCTATATTACTTACTTACAAATGGCTTTTAAGGAAACCGCAGGTTCATTGCCACCCTCACATAAGTCCGCCATCGGTCCCTATCCTGTGCAAGATTAATTCACTCTCTATCATCATATATACTGAATAAACAATCGTGGATAGCCGATAAAGGGTGGTCCTCCAGCTTGGGGGTTGGGCGAAGGGCTAACATCCCATCACCGTAAAAAAACAGCTTGTTACGAATCCATACAATGTTGTCTATAATAACAGTGAAAATATTAGTTCAAATATCCTCAACTATGCCCTGCAATATTACACGCTTGAGCGTCTTTCTCAAGACATTTTGCCTCTCCAATGAACCTTCAATAAGCCACAAAGATGTAGTTACTTAAATAATACGACTATATAGGACTACTCATTATGACTGCGTCCCGTAACTAATTTGTACTCGTATATATAAACGTTCATATACCAGCGCTGTGACGTCATATATACTTCGAATCAGACCTCATTCCAGTTCATAGGTAGCTGGAATACGAAGCCTAGATATAATACAATATCTGTATGTACAAATGATTTTTTATACTTAAACATTCAGTGATTAAAGGCTATAAATGTTATTTTCTTAATAAATTAAATTGAAAATCGTAATACTATTTTCATATGAATTAATAAAAACAAGCAACAACTATAATGTTATATTGCAGTATATTCATTTCAGAATGTGCAATGATAATTTTATCATTTTAAGTAGGGTAGCAGGCTACGCAATGACTGATTATTCGGAGGGCTTTCCCATTGCTGGTGAATGGTGACGACAAATATCTATGTTTTGAAGGTTAGTTCATGTTGAAAGAAGCGAGGAGAAGAATACCGGTATCCTGTTTCTGGAGTTGTTAAAAATGGCTAATTCCACTACCCGAGGGGCAGGCAAGTAGATTCAGGCACTTGTAACGACCCTAGAGAGCACGATACTCTTCTCTGCCCTTCCCTTTTTTCGTAACCTGAAGGTAAAATGTCCAAGGTGCACATCTCCCGAATTGATAATAAGTATTGTTTAAATATGAATAATAAACGCAGCATTTCGTATCTGTTTGAGAGCACTGCTTAAAATAATACATGGTCCTATAAAACAAAGATCTTTATCACAAATTAAGTGACAAAAGAAAAAGAAAATATTTCGTTTCTTGTCAACATTAGGCCTAAGTTTTAGCGCCACCAGAACTATTAGATCTTCTTGATTTATGCGATGTCTGGATGTTTTGTACCTCATTATAAAAACTAACCCAACATCGAGAGGTGAATTGAGTGAAAAGTTTTTAGGACGCGACCTGAAAAATCCTCAACGAAATTAAACCCTGAATGAAAGGAGGTCAATAATAATGACCTAGTTGCTACAAGTTAAAAGAATACAATGTGGTATGTATGGAGGACCACCGCATATTGGTAACCTTGGGTTCCGGCGGTAAATTATAGACTATGTTTTCAGACTGTCTACATAATAATATACTATAGACTATAATTTTATGATTCAAATAACAGATCTTATCATGCATGCATATTGTGATTAAAGGCACGACTGTGATACAAGATGAACCTCGTTCCGTTACGTATGATCTCAGAGTACATTGTAGGAATGCTGTTGTCTTTATAGAAACATTACTGAAAAACGAATCTTTACATTTTGGTTCGACTTCACATGTTCTACATCTTCCGTGATATACATCTGGTGACATTCTTCAATTTTATTTCCCTGATTATTTTTGCATTTTATCCATTTATTTGTGCTATCTATTTTGTATGGCACTGAGGTCTTATCTTACATCGCAATAGCTATTATGATCTACTTTTTGTGGAACTGTGTCCTTGTCTTAGATCCCAATTTATAATGTAACCTATTTTTGTGAGACTGAAATCTGCATTGTGTCTCTTATCTTGCAATTACTTCAAACAGTATTTTTGTGCTCCATACTGACTAATGAGCAATTTGTAAAGAGGAAGAGGATGAAAAAAGAAAAAAATATGCAATTCTTTTCTTATTTATGATATGAAGAATTCTTAGCCGTGTCTGTGGCAAAGCGCTGGCACATTGGTCTTTCATCTAGAGTGCCCGGATTCGATTCCCGGCTTGGTCGTGATGGAATTTGTTTTTAACAAAGCTGACGTTGTAGGCCTATAACGGTTTTTCTGGGCTAATCATTTAATATATCATACCCAATAGGTAAATACAATATGGGATGAAATCTTAGGGTTGTGCTGGTTTCCAATGCTGATATAGGATTTAAGGGCCTGGATCTCCAGGCGCTCGGACTTATCAGGTGCCGGTATTCGTCTGAGAATGGGCCCTGACTCTGTCAGGACTAAGAAAGGATGGCCCACTGGTCAACATTGGACTTACGTCCACGTGCATTAACGTCGGTTAGTGTAACCACCGGTTAAAATTGCCATCTAACCCCTCGCTAAGCATTTTTATTGTGCATCGACCTCGGTTTGGACTTAAATATGAGATCAACCACGGTAATTTCTAACCGGCCATATTCGAGCGGTTAAAGGAGATAACCAGTGATTAGTAAGGCAAGTAAAACAAAATGGCTGCCAGATCCACAAGTGATTTTTTCGAAGACCATCCTTATTGTACAGTACTTGAATTACTTGCATAGAGATGATGAAGAGCTTGAAGTTTCTTTAGTCAAAAGAGAGAATTCTTACAAGGAATTAGGTGACAGAAAATTTCAGAATTATCAAAATCTACAGTTTCATTTCTGCTGCAACAAATGGATCACTTGAAATAAAACAAAAACTGTCATATTTCTCCTATGAATCGGCTGCGTATATTACGATTCTATGCAACTGTTATTTTCTGTATTTTAAGAGGGAATACTCGAATATATCTTTCTCTACGAGTAAGCACTGGCTGAACGAAGAGCGATTATGGATGGATTTAGAATAATGCACAGTTCCCTGGTGTAAATGGGGTCATGGACCTTCCACACATTCTTGCTAATGTTCTGCATCCTTTTCCTTAATGAATATTCTAACTTTTTTATATAATATATTTAAATCTAGTAATTGAGTCTATCAATACTTCAACCTCACATTGGGATGCAATCATTATTCCATTAAATTTTCCATTTTCTGCGATTTTAACCTAACAGCACTGAGAAAGAAAGAAATATAACTCGCAAACATAACAGCGACCACAGGTAAACAAATGTAACGCGAAAATATAGGACACGTTCGTTTCGATGTAGAACGTAGAAGCGCAGTCGTTTGTAGACGTTTACTATTATCTTTGCAGAGGTATGGATGCTTTCCTTTAGTCATTATGTAGAAACAGTATACCATCATAGACTTTACTCTGGCTAAATGAGGTGTCAGCTAACCATGTTCAAGTAACCGGCGATTATGAATGGTACACAGAAATTACATTTCAACCATGGTTACTTCGTTTTAACCGAGGTTGATGCACTTCGTCATTAGACTCATCAATGCCACACGATCATCAACCGGACTGAAACGATCTCCACATATAGGACGTATAATGGGCCAATGTTAGTGACACTTAAGTGCACTGTCCATCCCGGATTCGGCCTTCGAAAAGCCAGCTAGCCTGCCATGGTGAGTTCTACCAAAAATGTCTCGTGAAGTTTGTATTTTCAAATATTTCATTATTTCCTTTGCTGCATTGTCAAAGCTCAACAATAAAATTCCACCTATGAAAACATACAGGAATATCAATCATTGTATTTCTGTCTGTTGTGTGTAATAAAAGGACTTCGTAATGAAAGTTGTTTGACATAGGCCTAGTTTTAAATTCATAATCAAATGAAATAACTTTATAATCCGTTTTTAAATATGTACTTACAATCACAGCCCAAAAGGCAAAAATGAAGAAACTACGAAAATTGTGTGCAAAATTGTACATCACGTTCATTTATAATTTTGAACTGTTACAAGAATAGGATATACCGACTGTATGAATGTCTTGAACAGTCTTCGGCAGAATTGTACTCACGATGACACCAGGCAATGGAACCAGCATTACACATGACGTCGCATGGTTGTGGGTAGGGTTGAGGGTCCGCTCAGACATCAGTGGCGTGCAGCCATCACAAACTTCATATTTACTGTACCGCAACTTTCAAGGTGCCACAGAATTCTGAGTTTGTCACAAGTAGCCAATCTCAAGATAGCGAATAAACTTTCATCTTTCAGCCGCGATCTTTGTTTTGATTTAGCAAGTTTCAAAAAAAAAAAAAATGTTTGCAACTGTAAGTGGAATCGAACATAGCATCTATATTGGCGGCAAATAACCTAAGGGAAGCATATTTTTCCGCAGACAGAATTTTAAAGAAATTTAAACCACACGTCTTCGCACCGTATTTGTAAATATGTATCATTCTGTAAATCAGCTACTACTTACTGCATTTCTGGCTTAACTTTGTTTATGTCTATGGTCGAAAAAGTAAGAAATCATTTGCAAATCACCGAATTCTGTTTTAGATTTAGATGAGCATAATTATTTCAATTTGATTCAGAAATATCAGAAAGAGATTGTAAGCATGGGAAATGATGGAACTGTTATTCCCTCATATTTGATTTACAGATATCTATCATTTTAATGAATCATCGCACCATATCGTACATATCTACTACGTTTTGCTATTGGCTTTCGTACTGCAATTTGTATTTAAAATGTTCATAACTGTGATCTTCTGATCCTCTTTATGACATAGGCTATATTATAATGACGTTTAATATTGTGTTGATAAATGCCCTTTAAAACTTTCGAGCACAATAAACATATACTACTGTTTCCATAAGCACAAGAAAAATACGTCTCCTCCCATTCTTCTTTAAATACACGTTTCTTATCTTTGGACAGAGCCATGCTTAACTAGCTATGTTACGCCACTGGTAGCTGCTTGTACAATGTACCTGCAAAGGTTTGGTTGGGAGGGGGGATGTGTATTCCTTCCCTGCCCCTGCAACGTCACTTAGTAACAGACATCGCGATGACATTTCTGCCGACGCACAGTGTGCAATAATGTAAATCTAGCTGGACAAAATTAATAACTTCTCTGCATTCCAAGGAATTGTTATGAAACTTTGTACATACCTTATAAATAGCACATATTTTGTGTGTACAAACTCTGACTACATTTGTATAAGACGAACTGCCCCTTTGTAGGTTTAAGACTGTAATAACTTCTCTCCTATCTAACACATTTTTATGAAACAGTGTACAGAAGTTACAGGTAAAATATATTTTTTGTGTACAAATTATATTTACGGTTCCATAAGAGGAAGTACCCCTTTACAGGGAGTGCATTTACGCAAAATTAACTTCTCTCCTATATAATAGATTTTTATGAAACTTTGTACAGGAATTACAGGTAGCATATATTTTTATGTACAAATTCTGATTACATCTGTATGTTGCCTGTAGGTCTAATTGTTGTACAAAGTTTCATAAAAATATATTATATAGGAGATAAGTTATTAAGTTTGTCTAAATGCACCACTATAAAGGGGCAGTTTCTATTATGAAACATAATCAGACTTTCTAGACAAAAAATAAAATAATCCACCTGTAACTTCTACCATATATAAAGTTTCATAAAAGTCTGTTAGGAGAGAAGTTATTAATTTTGTTTAAATGCACCTGTTATAAAGGGGTAGTTTTTCTTGTGGAAACATAATCAGAATTTATACACAAAACATGCCTATCCCTTGTAAGGCATGTACATAGTTTCATAACAATCCGTTGTAATGCAGAGAAGTTATTAATTTTGTCCAGCTGGTAATTTGCGTTCTGATTCACTGTGCGTTTGTTAAGCTTAGATAAAAAGTGTCCAATGTATTTTTAAGCTGATGTGAATAATTGTGCATGCCTAAAACACTCACAAGTGATTAAAAACTTCCTTATTCCATTATTCTTTTCTGCTGTTAAGCCAAATATAGAAAAGTTACCGTATGAACACTGAAAAAAATTAATTACTGATAAATGTGCTAGAACGCGCAAACTTTAAAACAAACTCTAAATGTATTTATTTTATTGGGTTATTTTATGACGCTGTATCAACATCTCAGGTTATTTAGCGTCTGAACACTCTATTAAATAGTAATAGAATCGTTGTAACCGGACGTGACCGGATATACTGAAACTCACATTATATTTGGAGAACTTTAAAATATTTTTTTTCAATTGTAATGTTTAAACCCTTCTGTAAGAAGAATAATACTTTACTAACTTGCAACTGAAGTTACATTAGTAAGAACGTACACTGGTGGCTATAATTCTGGAAACTTTTTGTGTTTGTACTGAATTATCATAACATCTATTTTTATTCACATATTATTACAATTTAAAATGTTACTCGTGACTGAAAGCATCAAACAAACATTGTCCATTCCATTTTTAAAGAAAATACATAACTTTATAGCATAATGTGTATGAGAAAACAGATATTTACACATTAAAACTTAGAAAAATTTTCGTGTTATTTTCTCATTCACTCTGTAAAAAAGTTAGTACTTTGTGGGATAACATTTATTTTTAATGACAGCATCAATTCTGCGGGCCATTGAGTCCACTAGACGTTGCAGTTCTTCCTTGCTGATGATCCAAAACCAGCTGTGGATAATGGTTTCAATCAATTGAGTTTTGTTAGTGGGATTTTTTTAGACACCAAACTTTTTAACATTGACCACAAGTTTTCAATCAGATTAAGGTCAGGACTATTTCCAGGCAACTTTATCACCTTGATATTTTTCTGTTGAAATCATTGCATAACACTCTTGGCAGTATGGCATGGAGCACCATCCTGTTGAAATACAAGTCATCACAATTTGGGTGTAAGTCGAAATTGGATGGTATCAATTTCGCTTCCAGAATATCTTTTTTGTATTTTTCCGCATTGAAGTTCCCTTGAACAATCTGAAGTCTTCCTACTCCATTCTTGGACATGCATCCCCAGATCATGACAGCAACAGGATGTTTCATAATTGCGATGAGGCACTCAGAATTCAAAGCTTCTCTATCTCGGTGGCGAACGTATTTGACTCTGTCACTTCCAAATACAGAAATTCTTGTTTTATCACTCCATATCACGATCGCCCAGTTCATCGGTCCATGATTGATGATTTTTGCATCCATTTACACGATTTTCTCGTTGCCTTTTGTTGAGAAATGTTTTTTTTTTTTTTTTTTCTGGGTGCTCTTGCTTTCAATCCATTGTCAAATAACTTCCTTCGAACAGTCCTTGCAGAAATACTAAGTCCACTGCAGTGTAGAACTTCCTGTATCTCTTTAGAAGATTTCTTTCGAGCTTTCAATGCTAATCCACAAATCTGCCTCACATCTCTTGGACTTACTTTAGGTTTTCTACCAGTCCTAGATGTTCTTTTACAAGACTTTGTGGATTTGTACCTCTGCCATACCTTCTGGACGCCAACACTGTATCACCATTACCAAGTTTTCTTGCAATTTCCTTGAATGTGTAGCCTTCTTCTCGAAGTGTGACTGCCCTACTTCGTTTAGAACGTGTCCATTCCTTTCTTGGAGCAATTGTGATAAAATTATCAATAGAGTTTGTGGTAAAATAATCAGGTGTTAACCGAACGAAATCTTAAGTCAGACTAATAATAGAAACACACTCATAATGTCCATATTGTATGTTAAAATTGCTCAACATTGTTCCTGCTGATCAACAATAATCTTAAAATCAACAATGGACCAATTTTTATTTCAGTAAATAATCAGAAATTGTAATGAAATCTGAAATAAATATTTAGATCTTAAATGACAAGAACATAATTCCCCACATAGTAATGATTATTTATTGTTAAATATTAAGGATTTAATATAATACCTTTATTATAACCTCATAATTAACGAATCAGTCACGAGTAACATTTTAAATTGTATAAATCTGTGAATAAATACGGATGTTATAATAGTTCAGAACAAAAACAAAAAGTTTCCAGAATTATGGCCACCAGTGTACCTAACTGAACAGATTCCATGTCTCACAACAGGATAAATCACTAACAATTGGCTCTTTTTGACCCACATAGTAAGCCTGCCTGTCTACGGCTGTGGAGGAACGAGAAGTGTTAGGAAGAACTCATTGTTCATAAAAATAGCAAAATACCTTGCCGCTGACAAAACAGTAAAAGCTATTTCTCAAAATATTCTTCAAATGTTAAAGAACATGAATTCATATACACCTATGCATAACTAAACAAATTGAAATTTGATTTTTGTTCACCTAGATTGGGAAAATTGCACACTGTGCGACGGCTGGTCTTGAAGATGCAAGGAATTCGCTTAATATTTCTCTCATAGCCTTCAGAGTATAAAACCATTCATACATTAAATAATACAGTAAACCTATATTGTGTCATATCCGTAAAGTATTTCAAACGTAACTATCAATAGCAGAACTGAAGGATTCATTAGCATAGATTAATGTTATCACATAAAGTATACACAACGAATTGTAGTGTAAATGCTTTCAACAACTCTTAAATTCCACATTGAAAGTTATCCAACCTTTTGCTTAATACTTAATTTTTCTTCGTTGTAATATTACATATCTCTAAAAATTATGACTAGGCCTATTAAGTCGCGATTTATACTCGATCAAGTAAAGTAACAAACAGCGACAGAATATATGACATTAATTCGAATAAACCCGTTATGAGACAACTAAGTATGTTCTAATAAAGAGTGGATATGCAGTATAATTGAAAATGTGATGATATTCTTTGAAAATTAAGCCCTGCTTGACAATTTTACATGTATTTGTGCAATGCATATAAATATTATTTGGATAGGAAAGTGTTTTCATGTATATTTCCCAATTTACGTAGAAAAATTTGCAGACTTTTACTACTTAAGTGACATCAAAAACTTTTTCCTTGCATTTTTACCTATGTCCTGATCGTACCTATGCAGTGTAAAATATTACAATGGCAACTAAAACTTACCATTAAGCAAAGCCTAAATGCTATAGTAAAAAAAAACAAGGTAGAATAAAAATGTCAGGAAAAAGTTTTTGGTGTCACTATATCTGGCCCTTATGAATTTTTATACAACACAGCGTGAAAACCGAGTACATTTAGTAATTTTGTGTGCGTGTCCTCAGACGTAAAATAAAGCAAATATTTTCTATTGTTTTTAGTGGGTTATTTTACGACGTTTTATCAACATCTTAGGTTATTTAGCGTCTGAATGAGATGGTGATAATGCCGGTGAAATGAGTTCGGGGTCCAGCACCGAAAGTTACCCAGCATTTGCTCATATTGGGTTGAGGTAAATTCCCGGAAAAAACCTCAACCAGATAACTTGTCCCAACCGGAATCGAACCCGGGCCACCTGGTTTCGCGGCCAGACCCGCTAAACGTTACTCCACAGGTGTGGACCTATTCCTATTGTAATGTGCTGACAAGTGATTCGTTGTTGAATAGTTACAATACGTTTCTTAGTGACTCGTATATCAAAATATCAGGTTACGATATTTTTTCAGTTAAAACGTGTCCAAAGTTAGTTCCTCCATTCTCCATATTTGGTTAAATACATAACAATGACGAATATCTGCGCGAACACTAGGGTCTGTTCGTAACATCTGGCACCCATTCTGCACATGTTTTTTCTGCTTTTTTTTTTTACTTGGTTATTTAACGACGCTGTATCAACTACGAGGTTATTTAGCGTCAATGGGATTGGTGATCGCGATATGGTATTTGCCGAGATGAGGCCGAGGATTCGCCATAGATTGTCTGACATTTGTCTTACGGTTGGGGAAAACCTCGGAAAAAAACCAACCAGATAATCAGCCCAAGCGGGAATCGAACACGCGCCCGAACGGAACTCCGGATCGGCAGGCAAACGTCTTAGCCGACAGAGCTACGCCGGTGGCTCTTCTGCACATGTTCTTATATGTATTATTTATTATTTATAAGTGATCCCACCCTTAAAACTGTTGTATTGAGGTCTAATGATTTCGATGCTTATGGTACTGTGTCATCACGTACAATCCAAGACTTGGGTGATTATTATTTTTCGAGACGATCTCTGATGCAGCGAGAGAAGTGTGGTTCTGATCCATCGCCCATAAATCAAATTTATTTTCTTACACTTACTGTTAAATCCTCAAGGAGATGTGACAAGTGTTATCTTAAGAAACGTAAATGATACCTGCTATTTTTCGGAAGATGTATTTGTGACTCCATGTTTATAAGAATAATTTACCTTGTTTAATAATCAGAAACATGGCACGAAATGTGTATATTTTATATACAGAGTGAATGGTAACTTCTGCACCAAAATGAAACTGGTAATAGATCGTGAGGAGAGATTTGAAAAATCTAAATAGGTTTTTTGTCTAACATTCACCGTTTTAGAGGAAATCGATATGAAGCATTTGGCAACATGACGGCTGCTGCAATAATTCTAAGCAAGCGCGGCCTGAACAATAGCAAGGAGGGTTTGAAACAATTTAACGTACACGGTGAACAAGCTAGGTGGATTTGCTGCGCTATATGTTATATTAATAAGGAGACTCGGTGTTGTACTTACCCAAGTTTAAAATTCATTAATAATTATCATCATCATCATCAAACTATCAAAGTGTTGGCCCATAGGCCTATGACTCATTCCTGCCTCAGTCATCCTGAAGTCTCTTCAGAGGATGCATTTGATTTCTTTTATCTTGTGCGGTCTGTATTTGAGAATTAAATGTGGAATTCTGTCCCTGTCCGTTCTTCGTATAAATTTAAACCGGTTATTTCTATATTTATCTTCTCTTTCAATATGGGCTTAATTTTTAGTTTCTGGGGACGTATTCAATTGTTTCTGTAACCTCGCCATGTGCATTTACAGTTTCCGTTTTCCTTAAAATTTTAATTTCTCCTACTATAATTTTTGGTTTGTCCCGATATTTCGAAGTCCAGATTTCGCATCACGCAAAAGAGTGACATTGCTAATGTTTTATGTCAGACCTAATTTCAATTCAGTTTGTTGTAATGTGTTCATATCGCATCAGAAGGAAAAATTTCCCTCGAAAGAATACAAGTACTGAACAGGCAGACATAGAGATAGTAAGTTATTTATATGTTTTTACTTTTTCATTGTCAACTCAAATGACGCAAAAGACTCGTTTCGGTCGATCATTACTGTTATATGTTTACATTCGTTTCCGTTATGACTTAGACATCTGGATCAGAACCAATTTTTAAAGTAATCCTATTGACTTCTATTGAAACACTGTTAGACTCGACGTCTTCCACACCTTAGTGAAATAATGCATATTTATTTTTCTTTCTAAGGCAACACAGTCTACATAAAAGTTAGGATATTTTACGTACGTTGAATTGGCTACGTTTTACGTCTCTATTATCGGATACACTTGACTACCTTCAGGCGACTATCTCTACATACAGTCCCAAGCTGACGACAGCAAGAAGTGTAATTATTCTTATCTAAGCAATGTTACTTTAATGTGCTAACCAACATACTTAGAAAATGGGTTACAGGAAGTTAACAACTGTTCGTATTTCATATAAAAAGGCATGAATGTATTAAATTATTTAAATTGGTGGTCCAATAATCATTTTGTAATAAAAACTGCTCTCGCCGCCTTTCTTTTCGACTCTTTGGTAACACTGTTTAAAGCATCCCAGAGCGTTCATGTCAGTAGCTTCTGTTCCTTCGTCAAGCTGTAACCACAGTCTAGTATATACAGTCACGAAGCTTGAGTTCTGAGGGTGCTAGGAACAATAGACTGTGCCAGTACTATTTCGCATTGTCTGTAATGAGGCGATATTAGCGATCCTAGTGGTTAGAAACTACCTATGAATGCATATTTACTACGTATTGAGCTTCGTGTCTGTATATACTAGACTGTGCTGTAACGTTGTGTTACTAGTACTCTTTTTCGTTGTATTTTTTTTTGTGAAGAGCCCAACAATATAGAGTCGGTCTTTTAGACAGTGGCGCGCCTTTTTTTTTGTAGCAATTCAATAACATTGGTAAAAATCCGAAGAATACAACATAAGTTTCCTTTATACATGGGTGGGGTATTTTATCTTACCAATTCTCAGCAAGAGTTAATAAAGTACTAATTGAATATGAAATAAGTAGAGATGAAACGGGTGGAAGATGTTTTGATAGAACCTGACCATGATACGTACATATAAAATTATGTTTCGCTCAATTCCAAGACTAATGTATGCTTGTGTAAGCTCTAATAACATTTTTGGCACATACATTAAAGGCGGCAAAAGATGGACATGTGACCATTTGGGTTACAAAATTTAGTGCGCCTCACTAAGGGTTAAGAAAATATTGTTAATGCTCCAGCGCCAGTGAATTATTTTCAATCTCCATTATCATTATGTGAAATATGTAGAAGTTGCGGTGATTTCAAAATTTGTAGATAGTATACTGTATACGTTTTCAACACTCACAATATTGAAATAATTAATTTATGGCATTCAGTGTGTCTGTCTGTGTACAACATTTTCTCATAGACTGTTCAAAGAGATTTATTTAACTAAATCTAGAGTCCTATTGAGCTAGCAACTAAACATATAAAATACAAAAATTGTATCGTAACATTGTCTTTTTTTTTTTGGTGTCTATGTATATATTTTTACTTGGTTATTTAACGACGCTGTATCAACCACTAGATTATTTAGCGTCGATGATATTTGTGATAGCGAGATGGTATTTGGCGAGATGAAGCCGAGGATTCGCCATAGATTACCTGACATTCACCTTACGGTTGGGAATATCTCGAAAAAACCCAACCAGATAATCAGCCCAAGGGGAAATCGAGCCCACGCCCGACGCAACTCAGAACCGCAGGTAAGCGCCTTAGCCGACTGAGATACGCCGGTGGCTATCCATATTTTAATTGCTTAAATGTCGTTAACGAAAGAAAGTGGGCTATGACGAGAATATTTTACATATACTGTATGTACAGAAAATAGCGACGAAATGTACAGTCCTTTTGTTTCGAAAAGTGTCCGATATTAAGCAATCAATAAGCTACTTTCCATAACTCACACATCAATCCGTAAAAAGGACTCTTTTTGAATGAGAGAGTTCCAAGCAAACTTAATCGTCCGTTTCCCACACACGTAAAAATTTGTACATCCGTTCGTGGGTGAAGATCTGCGTCGTACTGCCTCACATCAAAGATGTCTGCGGTCACGTCGAAAAATTCCCACATAATCATTCAGATCTCACTATATTACAGGTACCATGAAATAACGGACCTATTTTTCCACGATAAAATAAAACCAATCCCTGCAGCTGTACCTCTAGCAGCATCCGTGAATACGTCTCTCGAAACTAGGAATGGCGCGGAGATGGTAAACGAACTCGGACAATGCAAGCAAGAGTTTAAAATGTAACAATATATCAAGTTGTGTAACTTTCTGCTTCCTATTTTATGTTGCATTGTGGTGGAGTTTTGCAAAACTGTAAGGAATTTACATGGGACAGCGGAAGATAACGAATCAGATGTTTCGGTACAAATCTTACTCCGTCCACTTTCATGGTTGAAGATAGAATCAGTACGTTCTGTGGAGACGCTGGATTTATCTTCAACAGATGGCAATGACAGAGTTTACCAAGTTGGTGAACAATACTTAATAGAATAGGAGCTGAATTTATCTCATTATTTAATTATTTTTGAAACAACAATATTAGTAGTTTATCTGACATACTACGTAATAATACGTAAGAAAATGTTCTAAATCAACCGTGAAGATTACTATACAGTCATCTCCATAACTGTCATCATTTTATCATCTACCAACTTTAGACATTCACAAGTAGCAAGTTGTCTGGGTGTGCAGCCAACATGGTGAATGAATGAATGAATGAATGAATGAATGAATGAATGAATGAATATGGAGTAAATAAATAAAAGTAAATAAGTAACTAAGTATGTAAATAAATAAAGTGTAAAAAAATATTGAACAACATCCTCTTCTTAATCGGTCTTTCAACTTTGCCATGAAAGTAGACTGTCGAATGAGACCCAGGAGAGGGTTAGGTTAGCTCTATACACCTAAGCACCAATAATTCCCATTGTCCCTACCTTTCTGATCATCCGATATCAAAATAGTCCAACCAAATTATATTCATTTTTATAACTTTCAAAAACAACATAGTCGTCTCCAGA